>NW_027096529.1:16847-60000 GCF_019320115.1 Miscanthus floridulus | reverse complement strand
ATCTGAGACTAGGGCAAATCTATGAGTTTCTTTCCCACCTGAAATATGCATTTTGGCTGAGGTGGCTTATTTGATCCAAACACTGCACTGGCAATTGTAGTGACCCTAGAGTTTAATTTTGGCTGCTGAGGGATGAAAATTAATGCAGCTGCTAATAGCTTGTCATGGTCCTAGGTCCATTATTTGAAAAATGGATCACTGCTTTAAAACTCATCACCCTTCTTGACCACCATGGAGAATATGGAGAAGAAGAGCTTGTTTGTGTTGAGCTGATATTACGTGTTTTAGTTCCATAATGCAGAATACATTCAGATTTGACCACGGAAGTGCATGCAACATGGACGTTACAACATCATGTTCATATGAGCAAAGCAGAAAAGTCTTGTAGAGGGCAAGGGTCAAAGGAAAGAGCAACAAGATAAACAAGGAGGAAGGCTCTAGCAGGGGTAGCTAATACCCGCTGCCGGTGTTTATTGTTCAACCTGCTGGAACCGACTAAGCGATTGAAATAGTCCCTGGCGGCAGGTATATATATGGCAGTTACATATTTCCACAATCTTGATGGATTCTTCAAGCAGTATATCCTTACCTGTCCTAGTAAGTACAGACGACTAATCTCGGCATGCTTGACTTCACCGCGTATATCTGGATGAATGAGTAGCAAGTTTGATTTGTCACCTAGCAATTATGGTCGGCAACACAAATTACTAGGTACATAGTCAAGTCAGGCATGATCCATACAGCTCAGCTAATTCGTGTCCATCTACTGCTCCATCCGGTAGTCCTTACTTGTTTCCTAAGTCAATTTTTCTCTAATTTTGATCGTATTTATAGAAGATACACCAGCAACTATACAGTTACACTATCAAATTAGTTTTAATAAACGTACATGAAATAATTCTGAACAATATATTAATTTTGTATTGTAGGTTTTGACACATTTTTCTTGCCCTTGATCTTTGTCAAATCTGTTGCATAAAATTATTCATTTCTTTTATAATGAAACAAAGGAATAATCTTATGATCCAACGCATAAAAATGCTCGTGCATCCTTGCTTGTGCATCAAACCATATATCATCGTTGATAACATTTGTGCACTTGACCACGTTTCCAACACACGCAATTGGTCATCACCATTTTTTCCTGGAACAAATGTACTATGTAGGACCGACACACAGATCGAGTTGTTGGTGAATGATAGAGCAAAGCGAAGGGCCAGGAAACCGGAATTCCAGCCCATAGGAAATATGATGGAGTCGCCAAATTCATCCACATGAGTTCGGATGTATGTCACCAAAGAGCAACGTTGCAGCCTTTCATTTGTCCTGTCAATCTTTCCTCAATACACACATCTAGAACACATCTAGAAGTTCACGCCATCATTTACTGTAGGAACAAAACACTACTTCATTAACAGATTTTTTTTTCATAACTTCAACTCTCCTTATCTTGAAATACATGTAGCATGTTTGGTTGCCTCGTTCTTGCCCAGCTAGGCTCTCTAGATGCAACTTTCAGGTGTTTGCGGTTGCCCGCATCGAGGTATAAATAAGACGCGCAAAAGGCAGCTCAGAGCCTGGCTCCCGATATATGGATTTTATTTACGTTTTTGACGAACCCTGCTCGCATGGTGCAGCAGAGTTCTGTAAGAGATACTATGAACATGTGATTACCGTGTATTAAGTGATATTAGTGTTTTCTTTGACAAATATATTAATGTATTTTAATGTAGATTAAAATATGAAAAGTAATATAGAGACTAGCTACTAGAGTTCAGATACACAAGTTAAATATTATAAGATTACTTGTTTTTTTCTATTTTTATTTCATATGATAACACAATTAACCAAACACTATCTTCTCTCAGCCAAGCTATATACATACGACAACCAAACAACAGCTTGCATCTCCAGTCTGCCCTACGTGAGCCAGTTCCCAGATGCGAGCCAGGCTCCACTCAACAACAAACCAAACACGATGAAGGTATTGAAGCAATTTTATGACCAAACAAGGAGTTTAGCAAACTTACTTACCCCTCAATATAATTAGTTGTTCCATTGTTAACTTTCTAATTAGTTTCCTAGTAATACTGTATGAAAAGGAATGAATAATGCATGTCATTTATTTCGGTTATCAATTACGTGAGTCATTTTGGACAAGATGATGTTCAAAAGGCATGCATTTATAAGGATTAAAAGGCAGATACACATGAATAAGGTCGAAATTATAATTTAAGATAAAGTTTGAATCTTCAAAACTTTGTATTTCAAGACAAAGGAAGTAGATTATTTTTTATGTAATAAAAAATATATATATTATAAGTAGACCCTCGACTATATATCTTTCAAAAACAGGGGCCAAGCTCAGCTGCACTACCAGAATGCACAAGTTTGCCGTGTGCCCAACGGCACATGGCGAAGGCAAAAAAACACACCGCAAAGACTTTGCCGAGTGTTGCACTCGATAAACGGCACTCGGCAAAAATAGACTCGGCGAAGCTTTCTTTCCCTAGTGTTTTTTGTCGAGTACTCGGCAAATATGTTGCCGAGTGCTAAACCCGACACTCGGCAAACATTTTCCGCATAAAACTAAAAAAACAATTGCCACCACCGGCCGCCGCCCACCACGGCCGCCGCCAACACCAGCGCCCAGATCCGCCAACATGCTGCCACGCCCGCTGTCGCCCCACGCCGCCCCGCCACCACAACCACGGCGCTGCCAGCACACCCACGCCACCACCACGCCGCCACCACGCCGCCGCCAACACACCCACACACCACCTGACCACCACCACGCCAACACCACCAAGCCCGCCGCCACGCCGCATGCCCCAGATCCGGGAGAGGGAGGGGCGGCGCCGGGGAAGAAGGCCAGGGAAGGGCAGCACACGGGATGAAGAAGTCCGGGGAGGGACAGCGCTAGGGAAGAAGGGGAGGGGCGGCGGCCTGGGAGAGGCAAGGAGGGGAGGGGCGCCGGCCGCTGGTGGCTGCGGCAGGGAGGGGAAGGGCGCTGGGGGCCGGGTGCCGAGGAAGAAGAAGGGAGGGGGCGCTGGGGGCGGATACGGAGGAAGAAAGGGAGGGGGCGTTGGGGGCCGGGTACGGAGGAAGAAGGGGAGTGCGGAAGGAGGGGCGGGGCGCTAGGGCGGTTATGTAGATATTTTTGTTTGCTGAGTGCCCTGGATCTAGCACTCGGCAAAGTTTTTTTTTATTTTTTTTCTTCTCCTTCTTTTCTAGAAAAACGATTTTATTTCTTTGCCGAGTTTTCTACATCTGAACACTTGACAAAGTTTTTTTTTATTTTTTTCTTCTCCTTTTCTAGAAAAAAGATTTTATTTCTTTACCAAGTGTTTTTTTGACACTCGGCAAACCCCCTCTTTGCTGAGTGTTTTTTTACACTCGGTAAACCCACTCTTTGTCGAGTTTTTTTTGCCGAGTGTTTTTAGAGCAGCACTCGGCAAAGAACTTGTTCGCCGAGTGTCCGAGGGAATATACTCTGGCAAATTTGAGGATTCCGGTAGTGCTGGTTGAGTTCCTTTGGGTGGAACCTGCCCACTCGGGTAAGTCCCCGATTTGACACGGGTGCTCACATTTTTCTGGATTTATTACATGATTTAACGGCGCTATTTCTTTCAGTGGTAGGCGACGTGCCTGTCGACTGCGAGGCACCTGTGGTGACTTTGTCAATCTCGAGATTTGCCGGTCCAACTCGGCTCTTCGTAGGTGCTCATAGGGGTAAGGTGTAAATGCGTGTATTCATAGGGGTGAGTTTGCGCTCGTGTATGTAAACGTCTGCGTGTAACTGGGTCTCGCAAAACAAAAAATACCACAATTAACTTTAAAAACACATTTTCAAAGACACTCTTCAGTCAAACTATGGGAAAGGGGATTATGCGTGGCCAAATTGGCTACTATCCAAATAAAGGATTAATTTAGCTAGGGCTGAAAACGGTCGGAAACGATCGATAGGAGGTTAAATCATTTTCAGTTTCATATTGTTGTCTCGAAAACGAAATCGATACGATATTGTCGGTAGCGAGAACGGTATCGATATTCCGGTAAATTCGGAAACGAAATTATTCGATCAAAAGTACATCGATAACGATCGAAAATCACGAAAGCGGTATCTGAAATACAATAATAATTAATTAACACACCATTCCGCATAGCATGACATGACGGACTTAATACAATAACAATACTTAAGTCTCACAATTACACAAATAACACAAGCGTAGTCACAACCTCACAAACTCAAACGTACCAATATACTAGTGACTGAAATACTAAACCAAGGTCTTAGTTCGACACTTCGACAATTCAACTTAACAAAGGACGAGATGTAGAATGGATGCTAGAATTATGATTTATGATAGACCGGTGGTAGTTCTTCACAGCTGGCCTCCTATAATTGAACCTCCGGGATGTCATCATCTCCAAGCACATAATCACCACCCATTTCTGAGAATTCATCCTACAATTAATAATAGAAATAACACGTTAGTACTAAAAAACGAATTATATGCTATTGCAGTACATATCAATATTTGTACCTCGATGAACAGACTATTCTTAATGGCTTCAAGAACCTCAAGATCACTAGGCAAAGAAGAAATATTCTTAGAACCTGAAAATTAGAAGGTGGCAATATGAGTAGAAAGAACATCAACACATTGTTAATATAAATCAAATGATCAGTTTACACTTCACCTCTTTTAGAGGCAGTTATCCAATCCTTAGTGCAAACAAGTGCTTGTACCATGTCTGGATCAAGGCTGCTTCGATATGGGTCGACGACCCGTCCACCAGCACTAAATACAGATTCAGAAGCCACAGTTGACACTTGCATTGCCAACACATCACGTGCAATCAGGGAGAGCACAGGATATTCATCCTTCTGATTTTTCCACCATGCTAAAATATCAAAAGTATTATGGTTGGCTTTAGCAACCTTCAATTGTGGTTCTGCTAAGTACCTCTCCAATTCACTTATTCCTTCATCATTACCACCAACATCACTTTCATAAAGGAATGAATCAATCTCATCTTCCGCACTATCCATAAATTGATCTATAGTTGAAGTTGATGAAACAAGTGTTGTATTCTTGGAAGAAGGTACTGAGGAAACATAGCAATGAAACATGTTCCTTAGAACACCGTTGAATTTATCAAGTTCAGCTTGATAGGAATTTCTATATAACTTTCTCAAGTAAAATTCTACAATTTTTCTCTTGAACCTAGGATCAAGCACATTTGCAGCAGCTAGAGCAACATTTGACTTCTTCCAATACTTGTCAAACTTGACACTCATAGCATTTGCCATTTGGCAAAGAGTGGCATCATTACTATTGCACCAATCAGATAGATATAACTTAATCTCACAAAAACCTCTGAAAAACATGTTTGCTGTTGGATATAGAGTACCAGAAAATATCTCAGTGAGATCAAAGAATTTTTTCAAGAAAGGAATCAGAACCTGTGCCTTCTCCCATTCTTGACTTGAAGGAGCAATACACTCATACCTCCGGCGGTCGACGGAAGTGAGCCTCTCAAATGCAAGCTTATAATAAAGAGCATTCCTCAACATGAGATATGTAGAATTCCATCTCGTAGAAACATCAAGTGAGAGAGAACGTTTTGTATCTAGCCCACATTCAGTAGCACATTTCAGGAACTCCTCCCACTGAACCGTCGATCCCTTTACAACAACCACAAACAATCTAATCTTTTCAGTTGTAGAGCCAATCACACGCATACCATCTTTAACAACCAAATTAAGGATGTGATTGGCACATCTCACATGAAAGAACAGCCCATCGCATACTAAAGGACTATGCCTCTTCAATTCTACAATGACATCCTTAACTGCTACTTCATTTGCCGCTGCATTATCCAAACTTAGAGAGAACATCTTTTTCTCCACATACCACTTCAAAAGAGAAGAAGTAAGTGTATATGACAACCTCTCACCAGTATGTCGCCCTTCCACATGGAAGAAATTGACAATTCTCTTCTGAATTTTCCAATCATCATCAACCCAATGAAGAGTAATACACATATAACCCTTGTTCTGGTTGGATGTCCACATATCCATAGTTGCACTAAAGCGACTTTGGACTGTTTTGAAGTATGCATACAATTTATCCTTTTCAGCCAAATAATATTCCATTATTTCCTTTCTAACTGTGACACGAGACTTTAGAGGATAATGTGGACGCATTGATTTGACCCACTCTTGGAAATATTCATGCTCAACCATATTAAAAGGGTACTCGTGAACTATCATAGCCTCATAGAACTTTCTCAAGCTAGCTTCTTGATCATACTTGTAAGGTTGGACAACTGCGACGCCAGTATCTTTATCAGTTTTTGTTGTAAGCTGTTGTTGTCCTTTCTTGATGCTGTGATAATTAGCGAGATGGGTCCAAAAGCCAGTTGTTCCAAATCTGCTCTCAGCTCTGTGTTTGCTGGTCTTGTTTACACAACCTTTGACATTGCACTTAGCCCAAAGCTGAGTTTCCTCCTTGCCATTAACCTTCACTGTTACTTTGTACTTGGTGAAGTACTGCCACACTTCAGATGTGCTTTTCTTGGCCCTTTTGCTAGTAGGTTCATTTCCATCCTCGCCATCGCTGCCTGCATCCACATCGATTGGATCAACACCATCTGTTTCAGTGCCACCAGTACCAGTACCACCACTTGGCAATAAAATTCTCTCGGATGAAGGTGCTGTAGCAGGTGTTGCAGAAGAAGCAGACATGCCAAGATTATGGTTAGCATTTTCACTTGCAGCTGGCCTTGCACGTTGATGGGATCCTATCACAGATAATGAAGTGCAAACGTTCTCATATAGTCGAAATAATTCTACACAGTGAAATAGTGCATCAGTAATATATACAAATAAATTTATATTAAAGTCCACGGTCCTACACTTGCATAGATATTGCTATAAAGTTCACATAGAAATAAATCAGTTAATGAGTGATTGATATATACGCATATGGCATAAATAAGTGAATGAGTGATTGATATATATACGTATATGGCATAAATTAGTGAATGAGTGATATATATATATACGTATATGTCATAAATAGTGAATGAATGATTGATATGTATACGCATATGGCATAAATCAGTGAATGAGTGATATATATATATATATATATATATATATATATATATATATATATATATATATATATATATATATATATATATATATATATATACACGTATACGGTCCAACACTTACCAGACGTAGCCGCGGCCGTTGCCGAGTCTTGAGAGGCAGCGAGTTCGATCGGGAGTTGTGCCTCCATCACTCGCCCTCGAGGGCCTTGCAGCGTCGGATCTGCATCTCCAGCCGGTGCCATCTTCTAGATGTCGACGCGAAGACGCCGACCGTATGAAGAAGAAGGACGATCAGTACTTCAGTAGTGGAAGACTACGCCCACGAAGCCAGCACCCAGCAGTGTCGACATGAACTCACGGGGAGGTGTGGTGGACACCGTGGAATGGCGTCAGCCGTCAGCAGTACTGGAGACGGAGATTGCCAGATTGGTGATGGAGGCGGTGGCTAGGGCTAGGTTTACGTGCTGTGCGTCGATCGTGATCGTGAAGACTGAAGCAAATGGTGAAGCGGGCAGCCGGCAGGTGCCTCGTAAGGCTGGGGCGCTCAGCGGGCTTGCCAAATGGGCTCGGCCTGGGTACTACTGCTACGCGCGAGAGTGCGCTGCCATGGCCCGTGGTCTGGTCTCTTCGTGAGATCGGTAATTACCGACGGCATAATACCGAATACATACGGTATTCTTCGGAAACGGTCGGAAGAGTGCTGGATCGTTTTCGTTTTCATTATCGAATATCTCTACCATTCTCGTTTCCGTTGCGTCGGTTACCGTCGCCGTTTCCGTTTAAGGAGAAAAATCGGTGATTTCTCGAAAACGATTTCCGATAATCGAAAATTACCGTTTTCGTTTTCATCCCTATTATTTAGCCACGTTTACCTAGACCCATGGTGTAACAGTTTATTTTTTAAACCTAAGTTTGGGAAAGATACATTCATACAAATTTAACGAAAACATATTTATCGATCCAAACGGCTCAATAAAGAACCAAAGGTGCACAACGGAATACAATATGGTGGGCTACCACCTGCCCCAGCCGAGCCAACCGCCACTTCTAAAAAAAGATTTTTAAAGATACTTTTTTTTGGAAAAAAGATACTTTTTATTAATACAGGTGATCGGAAAAGGATAGTATTCGAAAAGCAGAATGGTTTTAGAGGCATTTCACTCATTTAAGGTGGTAGCTAACTCATGGCCGTCTCTAAAAACCAATGGAGAATTTTTACAATGGTTGTCGGAAAATGGACTCCTCATGAGGAGCGATCCGACGGCTAAAAAGGCAGAGGCACCAAGAGAAACCTAATTGAAGAGGCACCAAGTGCGTACTAAATAGTGGGACCATACGTCCAGGTGCGTACAAAAATTAGTGGGATCAGTGCAAAAAAATTTGGGATAATTCTATTTTTGATTTTTTTTGTAATTAAGGGTAGAACGGTAAATTTATATTAGAAAAATAATGTTTAAATAGTATAGAGATAATTGAAGTAGTATAGTTTGTCACGTGTATTTCTCAAATTCCGACCACGCCAACCTTAGCAGTCTCTCTGCTCCGTGCTGCGGCGGCGCGGGCTGCCAGAGCGAGGGCGAGGGCGAGGTAGAGTTGTGGCGGCCAGGGCAGGCGATCCCTCCTCACCAGTCCCCCATGAACGGTGGCACCCACGTAGATCCGGAGAAGGCGGTGGAGGAGGCGAGATCACCATCCGCGGCGGCGGCGGCCATCCCCACTGCCGAGAGGGTGCGGGAGGCGAGGTGGGCTCATCAGCGGACGCGGCGGTGTGAGGTGGCGAAGCTGGAGAGCGAGCTCGGCAAGGTGTGCGTATCCGCCCCGCCCAATAAGAGGCGGCGGCTTCGCCATCCCCGACTCCTGTTCCGTGTGCCGCTCCCCTTCCCGTGGTCCGCGCCCACCTCGGCCCGCTCCGCCAGCCCGCTCGCAGCAGCCATGGTGGGCCTCAATGACACCGGGGGCAAGGTGGAGGAGGACCTCAACGACCTCCCCTGCTACACCTACCGCAAGTCACTCTCACTCCCCTTCTGCATTGGCCTCTGGAACTGGTCCGTGTCCGCCCCTTGCTCCCTCCCTCCCCTTCCATGTCTCTCTGCATCTCTGCAGATTTGTTCAGAAAGTCTGTGCTTTGTTGGTTCTCATGTCGGATATGATGCAAAAGTTTCAACTTTGGTAGTGATCAATGCTCCTAATTTGTGTGTGAATCATGCGCTTCCGAATCCTGGATCGATGGATGTTGTTTCTTCAGATTGAGGTTTCTGGAGTTAGTTTGCTGTTTTACATGTTCATGATGTATATCGCTTGTTTTCCTGGAAAAAAATGGTTGTATGAATTGGCTGCTTGTTTACAGAAATAGTATATTATTTTTATTCTCTACTACTGTTAATGATTCACTGCTCAAAATTTAATCCATTTTTATTTGTTTATGATTTATGAAACTGCTATGTCAAAATACAAAAGGTATCATGGATCCTAGCGCAACCACATGCAACAAGTTCGGAAATCCACGAAGAAAATGATGGCAACATAAAGAAAGAGAAAGAGCGAGCCAGAGTTGACTCCATGATTAAGCAGGCACGGGAACAAACCGATGAGGAGTTGGAGAATGAGTGCTCAAAATTGAAGTCCCTGATTGAGTCCTTGATCCAACAAGAGGAGGTCTATGTCAACATGAATGTAGAGGTAACTACAGTACGCTACTAATTCATATTTTGCATTATATAGATAGACATCTAAACGTCTCGAATGTTTGCACTTTCAGGTACAAGATGGGATCTACATACCACAGAGATACATAGGAAAGCCTTGATGAGACCATGGGATTTTCTCCTTCAAAGAGCGAGGCGGTGGCGCTTAGGGCTAGTGCGAGGGCAGGGCAGCCTCGCGTCCTTCGCGCTCGCCACGTGCGGGTTCCTCGAGTCTCCGTGCCACGTGCGGGTCGTGGACGAGGGATGACGGGGAGGGGGAGGCGCAATTACCATACTAACCTTCGACGCAAAAAAAAAATAATTAGAGCTAATAACATGCTAAGGAACCGAGAAGTACCCCCAGCCACGATAAAAGATCTCCGGTCTCTCCATCCCAAATTATGTCATTTTAACTTTGTTAGATAGTCAAAGTATCTTAAGTTTGACCAAATTTATATAATAAAAATAATAATATTTATGATACCAAATAAGTATAATTAAATTCTTTATTAATTATATTTTTATAGTATACCTGTTTGATGTTATAATTTTTGTAATTCTCTTTATAATTTTGGTAAAACTTAATATAATTTGACTCTTCAAAAAAATTGAATGACTTATAATGTGAACGGAGGGAGTAATAGATACGTGAGACGCCCACAGGTTGTCTCGTCCCACCAAACACGTTTGATCCAACAAGGATGACAGCAGCGGCGACAGCACAAGATGGTGGCGACGGCCGCGATTTGACTCGCTAGTGGTCCTTTTTAATTTTCTCGAGGATGGCTCGCTAGTGATCCTCGACCTCGTGCGTCGTCCCAACGTGTGAAGAGAGGAAAATGCACTGGGCTTGTTTTAACCTATGAACGTGGCCCTCCAAACTTGCTCACCACAGCTGGTTGACGAGCTCGGCGCAGCCCAATACAGCCCACGAAAGTTCAACAACACTCGCACGAAGGATGAGCCAGCACTCCACTCCACACATCCCTAGTTGCTGGTCCATCGTTCGTTGCAGATGGCCTGTACGAGTCAATACGCCGTTAATTGGCAACCGATGTCAGCGCACATTACGGCAAACACATGTGTCTAGCAGGCCAGTAAATCAATAATACTAGGTTCTTGTTCTTCCCTTCTTCTAATTGCGACAAAAGCTTGGTAATGCTCTTCATCAGAGAGTAATTCAACAGAGAGATCGGTCTGTGACGACTGTGATCATCCACAGCTTCAGGGTTGGATTTCTTTAGGATTAGAGCGATAAGTGAAGAATTTAGGCTGCTTATGTCCATAGAAGTATCGAAGAAGTCTTGAATCAGTCTTATAAAATCCTGCTTAATTAATGATGGCCCAACACTTCTTTGATAAAGAGTTCATTGAAGCCATCTCCTGGTGCATGGTAGTTTGGCATGCCTTTTATCAACATCAATGTGAAATATTTAGGTAGTATAACATTCTCAAATATGTGGAAGTTAATCTTAACCACTAGCAGCACCATCACACCCAACCTAAAAGTGTAACATAATGACATGCAAGGCAATTGTCCAGCACCAACTGTAGTCCACACTCATTCAGACTGCAAACACATTGCTGGAAACATATATGATATGGAGAGAGTATGTGAAACTAAAAAATTAGAAGATATTTCCCCAAACAGCAAGCAACAACGATGCTGGACAAACAATAGATACATAGCTACATGGTATTTTTGGTAGAAATATAAAATTTGATAGCTCGATACAAATATTGATTCCGAACATAGTTTCTCATATCTCTCCGTCCCATAGCTCCTCCAAGCTCTTGTATGGCCCGTCTGGTGACAAAAAGGACTCCCCATGACACGCTCTCCTCTGTGGAATCCCCATGATCTTCTCCTTGTCGTCGTCGGTCAACTCCCAATCGAAAAGCTCCATGTTTTGCTTCAACCTCTCCTTGTTAAAGCTCCTCACCACAAAGCACAACCCTTGCTCATGCAGCCACCTCAATGCCACCTATAAATGTATAAAATGGATGATGACCAGTTCATAAATAGGTCACAGCCACAGTGCTACAACGTTCGAAATCTTAGTTATTCCAACAAACACAATTTTGTCTTTTTTTCTAAATAAAGAAGTTATGAACTAGGAGGAAGGAGTAACACAGTACCTTGTCTTTACCCAAATTAAACAGCTTATCTTCAATTCAAAAAAGAATTTATCTTGATTATCCACGGATCAAATTAGAAATACTTCTTGTTTATGTGTATATAACCAGTACAGGGCCACCTCTTTTGATTCTTCAAAAGGAAGAGTTGTGGTACTATTTACACAAACGATAGGCGCTGAATAATTCATTAGGTCAGAAACCCACATCATTGGATAATAACTATTTTGAGTTTTGCATCATTCCTAAACCAACGTCCCAATCCAAAAACCATAAGATAGTTTTACTTGTCAAGTCACATAAATATAGAAATCATATTCTAAATAGTTAGTTCTTGAGAATAAATTTTATCTAGTTGTTGTTGTAGTTATATGTTTCTCTCTTCTATCATCTACCTATTCTCTCTCTTTATAGTTCTTGCATAGATATAGTTTTCTATTATGTATTTAGTAGATATTATCTACATACAAATAATAAAAAACGAGCCAATCTAATCTTTCCCCCTTTAATTTGCTTTTAAATTTTTATTTACCTGGGCAATCGTCCTGCCTCTCTTGGCGGCGATGTCCTGCAGCACGCCGCTCTCCATGACGGCGTTGGATCCCCACATCGTGCCGATCGCGCCCAGCGGTGAGAAGGCGGTGACGACGACGCCGTTCTTGGCGCACACCTCCCTGACTTTCTCCTGACGCCAGCCGACGTTCAACTCCACCTGGTTCACCGCCGGCGGCACGGCAGCGAAGGCGAGCAGCCGGGACATCTTGGCCGCGGAGAAGTTGCTGACGCCGATGGACCTCGCGAGGCCGAGACGGTGGCACTCCTCCATGGCACGCCAGACGCCCTCCATGTCCAACGGCACGGGCTTCTTGTTCTCGTCGGTGGCGAGGGGCCAGTGGACGAGGAAGAGGTCGAGGTAGTCGAGGCCGAGGCGGGCCAGCGACTCCCGGAGCGCCGGGAGCACGCGGTCCGGGTGCGCGTCGTTCATCCAGAGCTTGGAGGTGACGAAGAGGTCGGCGCGGGTGGCGACAGCCCCCGTGGCGACGGCGTCGGCGACGGCGGCGCCGACCGCGCCCTCCGTGCCATATACGGAGGCCGTGTCGATGTGGCGGTAGCCGAGGCGGACGGCGTGGAGGATGGTGGCCGCCAGGTCCTCCGGCGTGCTGGAGGAGCCGGTCCCGAAGCCCAGCACGGGGATCGCGTGGCCCGTGTTGAGCGCCAGGCACGGGATGCTCGCCGACGCGTCGGCCATGGCGTTCTTGGGCAGTTGGGCGGTCAAAGGATGCGTTTGTGTGCTTCTTTGTTTGGGCAGTTGTAAGGTCAAGATTCCTCTGTTTATATGGACTCTTCAAGATGATAAGAAAAGTAGTTGGAACGCTTAACGTTTCAAACTAAATCAAAGAATATAATATATATCTATATTAAATCAAATCATAGAATATAATCTATATTTACGTCTATATCTAAGCAAAATTTTATGCTATTTTTTTCATCCAGCCCATTTAAATTAGCCCAAGTGTCAGATCCAGTACCTCTTTACGAAGCCCACTCGCTAGCGCGGCCCAATTTTGCCACCAGTCCCAACAGACCTACGCTCACGTCCGGCCCAATCACAGCCCACTCCAGCAACCAGTCCAAACCCACATGCGCAGGCGGGGAAAAAAACAAAACACACTTCGGCACAATTTGACATAATGTCCAATGAACCTTTTTTTATTTAGCATTGCAGAGACCTTCAAACTTTTTTACGGGAAATCACCCTTATGGTTAGCAAGACAAAAAAAGATAAATAAAACTATAAACATGTGGTATTATTATATGATGAAATCACCCTTATTGTTGGCAAGACAAAAGATAAATAAAATTATAAACATGTGGTATTTCATATATTATATGAAATAATGTTAAAATTGGTCGATGCTAGTTTACTTTAGATATAACGCAACGGACTCTAAGACATATGTTCCAGCTCCTGAGTCTATACGAAAAGGAAGAGAAGGAAAATCGGCATAAGCTCTAAATCCAATCGAAGAGGAGCTGGAAATCAAATAAAAAAATAACACAAGATTTTTCTTCACTATCCTCAATTTTAGAATATACTCAAATCAAAAAAATTTAAAGCATTGGGGTCCAAAGAAACAAATGTTTGAAAATAGCAATCGAACTTATCTTCGCTCCTATCAATAAAAAAACCAACATCCCCTCAGGCAATATATCACAAATATAATTTAATAGAAAAAAAATACAAACTGACTATCACGTCAGGTGGTTAGATCTGTAACAAATTTGACAAATCAATTTGTCACGTCAATATATCTGCAACAAATTTTACAAATCAATTTGTTAGGGAATTAGATATGCAATGAATTTGATTTCTACCTTAAAAAACTAGATCGTACTAAACATGGTAGCAATGCAACAAATACACATAGAAGTATATTCTTTTTTTTTTGTTTTTGAGGAAGCGTGTACTTTGGTGCAATTTGATAAATAGATGGCGTGTTTGAGATAGAAATTATAACAAAAGCTGAACGATTCTGTTGCAACATAAGAATACGTTTACTTTTTAATATTAAATAAAGGAGGATATTTCTTGTCTAACAATGCTCACAACCATCTATAGGGATCTGACGAACTGAATCTCTCTTGTGACTACTGAGTTAGAGTGACATGTTCAAACATTGTACTGAGTTCCATTTCAAAATGAATTGGATTACGGAGTGTTTTCATAGTCTATCACTCTATCATGTACCATACAAATTAGGGTAGCATGTGACCAGAGACATAGTACAAAGTCCGATTCCAAAGTGAATTCAAACACACAACAAGCTCTCGTTGCAATGCATGGCCATATTTCCAAGTAAAGAGACAAAATTTCTGCCGTACTTTTTTTACGCCTCTTCGTATGCTCTAATATTCTTGTATATCTTTTCCCGTTTATGTCTAGGTTCTATCCGTATTCCTGGTTCCATCCGTATTCTTTTTTTCCATAACAGTACACCACCACGTTAACCGTATCTGCTTCGAGTCTGCGTTCTGCCCGTCCACCTCCCTTACTGTGAGAAATCCGGCCCAAACCTGATCCGTCAAAGTAGCAAAGCGTCAGTGTGATTGCAAAATTCTGTGTCTCCAGGAAACAAAACGAGAGCTTTTTGATACAAATTATATTTCAAAGTTCTGTCCTCGCTCTCTGAATCAGTTTGCATTTCAGCATTCTTTTGGGTGCCTCAGGGGGCATTCGTACAGTCCGGTTTGATAGTTTTTTTCTGGCGAGGTCGTCCACTCGACTAGTTTCATCCTCACTCTAAAGTTTACATGCAGATTGTCAAGTAAAACTTTTTATGTTTCCAATGTCTATGGCCCTGCTCACAGCCAAGATAAGCAAGATTTTGTCTACTGGCTGATGGATTTGGATGCTGCAAACTTTGAAGAGTGGATTCTTTTGGGGGATTTTAATTTGATTAGATCTTCAGATAATAGAAATATGCCTGGTGGATGTTCTTCAGAAATGTTGATGTTCAATAATCTGATCAGCTTTAGAGGCTGGATTGACTTACCTTTTCAAGGCCGTGCATTCACCTGGAGCAACATGCAAGATCCTCCTCTGTTGGTGAAATTAGATTGGGTTTTCTGTACTGCAGCATGGTTGCTAGCTTTTCCCAACAGCATGGTGTATCCTTTCGCTAGACCAGTGTCTGACCATGTCCCATATGTGCTTCAAATCAAAACTGCTGTCCCTAAAGCTCAGGTTTTTCGCTTTAAGAATTTTTGGCTGGAGTTCTCCTCCTTTTTGCCCCTGGTTAATAATCTCTGGAATATGGCGCCCTACTTCATTCAGCCAGCTAAGAATTTAACTGCTAAGCTGAAATTTGTCAGGCAAGGGATTAGAAAATGGAGCGAGAAAATTTACAACCTGCAGCAACTTATAGAAAATTGCAGCTGGGTCCTGGCACTTCTTGATGGTCTAGAAGAGCAGAGAAATCTCAGTCAGCTTGAATTAAATTTCAGATCTTTAGTGTGCAAACACATTGCATTCCTCCTAGAAGCAAAAAGAATTTTTTGGAAGCAACGCAGTACAGCTAGATGGGTTACTTTGGGAGATGAAAACACCAAATTTTTTCATGCCTTTGCCACCAGAAATTATAGAAGAAATTATATTGCTACTCTCAAGGTGGATGAGAACACTCTGGTTTCTGAGCATGATCTCAAAGTTGGAATTTTGTTGGCCACTTTTCAGGACAGATTAGGCTGCTCAGAGTTTACCAATATTTCTTATGATGATCTTGGCTCCTTCATCCAGCCAATTCTCCTGCCTGTTCTTGATGATCCGTTCTCTGATGAGGAAATTCTTATGGCAGTCAAGGCTATGCCCCCAGACCATGCTCCTGGTCCAGATGGCTTTTAATGGCCTGTTTTACAAAAGGTGTTGTAACTTAATCTCCCCATTGTTCACAAACTTGTGTGATCACTTTTTGTTAAACCTAAAACAGGATCTCTAGGCATAAATCTAGCATGTCTACTTGCACTGTGAATAAACCGTGAGTCCTAGAATCATCTACTAGTACTAGATTAGAGATAGAATGAGAGAGAGGGGGGGGTGAAGGGGTGCAAACCATCGGCCGCCTTGGATGAAGATGGGCTCGCCATCTTAGTGCTTGGCGATAACCCGGTGGTGGTGCAGTAGCGGTGTCGTCCGGGGTCGGTGTAGAGGTCATAGGGCAGCCCGCCGTCATAGCAGTCCTCCGGCGTGATGCAGAGGCGGTGGCGGCGCTTCCCATCGCTGGCAGCACACCCTCTGTGATCGGTTAGGGTTTAGGACTGTAGGTGGGTGCTAGGCGGATCAGGCGAACCTCGTGCTCAGCGCCCCAGCCCCCACCTCCTATTTTTGGCGCTGTGCGATGGGGCCCACCAACCATATTAGGGTTGGGCACACCCCATCAGAGCGCAGATCCAAGGGCCCAATAGGCCAGGTGGAGATCAACTAGCATTCTCCCCCTTGATCTCACTTATAACTTAAACTTAACTTACTTACTTTCTCTTATTCCCATTCCATCACAGATCAGTGTATAGAGCGTGCCTCATCGTCACGGTCTCTTGCCATTAGATTAAACAGCTACAATGCACCTCTCTGTTTTCAAAACAGATTCGTAACTAGGCCCTTATTGTCAAGAAATCATAGGCTTTCCCTTAAACCCATGCCGGCTGCGTGTTCTCTGAACACACTGGGTGGTAAGCCTTTTGTAAGCGGATCCGCGAGCATCTTTTCTGTTCAATTAACGCTCATGATCAAGACTAATTATATGATCCCCGACTTTATCTTTCACAACATAATACTTTTTGTCAATGTGTTTGGCAGCACCACTTGACTTATTATTGTGAGCGTAACACACTGCTGGATTATTATCGCAGTATAACTTGAGTGGTTTATGTACGTCGTCTACCACTTTCAACCCGGGAATGAATTTCTTCTGCCAATTCACCTGCCTCGTGGCCTCATAACATGCTACAAACTCGGCATACATTATGGACGATGTAGTGACAGTTTGCTTTGAGCTTTTCCTCGATATAGCTCCTCCTGCGAGAGTGAATATGTATCCTGACGTGGACTTTCTTTCATCTCCCGCATAATCAGAATCTGTATACCCCACTATGTGTAGGGAATCAGATCTTCTGTACATTAACATGAGACCCTTCGTACCTTGCAGGTAATGCAAAACTTTCTTTACTAATTTTCAGCGTTCTATTCCTGGATTACTTTGATATCTGCCAAGCAACCCGGTAACATATGCTAAGTCAGGGCGAGTACACACTTGAGCATACTGTAAACTTTCGACAGCTGAACTATATGGAACCACTTTCATTTGATCCATCTCATATTGATTCCTAGGACATTGAAATTCCCTATATCTGTCGCCCTTGACTATGGGAGCAGGTGATGACTTACAATTTTGGATACTGTATTTCTTTAGAACTTTTTCTAAGTATGCCTTTTGTGATAGTCCTAAAACATCATTTTCTCTATCTCGATGAATCTTTATTCCTAGGACGAACGAAGCTTCACCAAGATCCTTTATATCAAACTTTGAGGACAAGAACTTCTTTGTTTCTAGTAGTAGATTAACATCACTGCTAGCGAGCAAGATGTCATCCACATACAAGACTAGGAAAATGTATTTCCCATTCTTAAACTTTGCATAAACGGAATTGCCCTCTACATTTTCTTAAAACCTAAACTTTCTTATTGTACTATCAAACTTCAAATACCACTGTCTTGAAGCTTGCTTTAATCCATAAATGGATTTCTTCAGGCGACATCCCATGCGTTCTTTTCCTTCCATAACAAAACCTTTCGGTTGTGTCATATAAACATTTTCCTTCAAATCCCCGTTTAGGAACGCCATCTTTACATCCATCTAATGTAATTCTAAGTCATAATGTGCTACAAGCGTCATTATGATTCTAAAAGAATCCTTACATGAGACTGTAGAAAATGTCTCATTGTAATCTATGCCTTCTTATTGCGTGAAACCTTTCGCCACAAGTCACGCTTTAAACCTTTCTATATTCTCTTTGGAGTCATGTTTAGTTTTGTAGACCCATTTACAGCCTACTGTCTTGGCTCTTTTAGGAATTATTTCTAAGTTCCAAACTCCGTTGGTTTTTATTGATTTCATTTCATCTTCCATGGCTTCAAGCCACTTGGATGAATGAGCGCTTCTCATGACTTCTTCAAATGAGGTGGGATCACCCTCCATTTGAAATTCCTCATATTCATAAACTTCATAATCATCAGGAATGACTGATTTTCTAACTCTTTGAGACCATCTAGGGGCCTCGTTAGATGACGCTTGTTCTATATGAAGCTGTTGTTGCTCTTCCTCATGTGTGACAACAGCTTCTTGGGGATCCTGAAAGACATGTTCCTCATGCTCATTCATTGTTGCCACAGGAGAACTAACAACATGTGCTGTTTCTACAGTGTCTTGCATTGTTGGTACAACAACAATAGGTAGCGTGAAAAATGGTTCATAAACCATAGGAGTGGGCACATATACCCGCTTGTCTTCAAAACTTATTTCTCGCGCTACCATGCTCCCCCTTATCATATCTCCAAGAAGACAACATGTCTTATTTCTACAAACTTCGTTTGTCTATTAGGACAATAGAAGCGATAACCTTTTGACTTTTCTGGATAGCTAATGAAATGGCAACTGACTGTCTTGGAGTCCTGCTTCCCTATGTTTGGGTTAAATATTTTTACCTCAGCAGGACAACCCCACATGCGTAAATAGTTTAGCGAGGGTTCCTTTCCTGTCCATAACTCATACGGTGTTTTGGGCACCGACTTACTTGGCACTCGATTAAGAATATGAATGATAGTTTTTAACGCCTCCATCCATAAATTTATTGGTAAGGTAAAGTAACGTATCATGCTTCTCACCATATTCATTAAGGTACGGTTATGAGCTACTCCATTCTGTTGAGGCTCGCCCGATATAGAATACTGGGCTACTATGTCATTTTCTGTAAGTACCTTGTAAAAGGTCTAGAAACTTGGCCATATGGGGTGTGTCGACCGTAGTACTCCCCCCGCGGTCAGACCTTACTACCTTAATCTTTAAGTTGTGCTGATTTTCTACTTTAGCCTTGAATATTTTAAATTTATTCAATGCTTCCGATCTTTCTTTAATTAGATAAATATAGCCAAAACGAGAATAGTCATCTGTGAATGTTATAAATGAATCATAACCATCCACACTCTTCACAGGAAAAGGACCACATATGTCTGTGTGGATTATTTCTAAAATTCATGCGCTTCGTTTGACATCTTTCTTTATTTTCTTAACATACTTTCTTTTTATGTAATCTATGCATTGTTGTAAATCTGAAAATTCTAAAGGAGGAATAATTGATTTCTTAATCAATCGCTCTCTTCTCCCCCTCAAAATACGGCCTAAACGACAGTACCATAATTTTGAAGATATATCATGCACTCTCTTCCGCTTATTTGTGCTTCATAGACGAGGAAGCATTCTCATTCTCAGTACTTACATCATTCACATTCTCAGAAAGTGATAATAAATAAACCTTGTCTTGACGGAAGGCAAGACCAACACATTTATTATTAT
Organism: Miscanthus floridulus; assembly: GCF_019320115.1. Taxonomy (NCBI): domain Eukaryota; kingdom Viridiplantae; phylum Streptophyta; class Magnoliopsida; order Poales; family Poaceae; genus Miscanthus; species Miscanthus floridulus. Next base: position 39,923 of record NW_027096529.1, on the reverse strand, counting down.
AAACAAATCCGACATTTGCCATTACCAAAATGGTAATCATATCCATTGTCATCTAAACGTGAAACACTTATTAAGTTTCTTCGCAAAGAGGGTACAAATAGAACATCTGAAAGCTTAAGTAGAAAACCATCAACTAATTCTAGAGAAAGATCTCAAATGGCTTCAACTTGAGCTTCAACTCTATTTGCTACTTTAGTTCTTCTTTCTCCTCTTTGCAGGGTCCTTCTCGTACAAAATCCCTTTAATGAATTTGCAACATAAACAGTTGTATCTGAATCAATCCACCAAGTTGATTTTGCATAACTTAAATACAGGGATTCATCTATAAATGTAATGAAACCATCACCTCTCTTCAGCAGGTTCTTCAGAAAGTCTGGATAGTCCCTCTGATAGTGTCCATGCTTCTTGCACCATTTGCACTGTTCCTTTTCAAGTTAGCGTTATTGAAGTTCTTTTTTTTTGTCCTTGACAAGGTTAGTAGAGTCACTCTATAAGGACTTCAGCCTTTCCTCTTCTTGAACACACATTGTGATGAGCTTTTCTATGTCCTACTGTCGGGCTGCATGTTGTAGTTAACAACAAAGGTTTCATATTCTTTTGACAAGGAAGCAAAAACCAAATGAATCAGGAACTCATCCTTGAGTCCTAAATCCATTGGCTTCAGCTTCGAAGCTGTGTTGCTCATCTTCAATATGTGCTCTCTTATACCGCCACCAGTATATTTTTCATTGAACAATTTCTTGATCAATGTACTAGCATAAGCCTTTGAAGAGCTAGTAAACTGACTCTCCACCTTCTTAAGGTACTCAGTGGCGGTATCACAGTCTGGGATAGACCCCCTTATAACATCTGAGATTGTGGACTTAGCCACCATCAAGCACTTATGGTTTGATATGTCCTATTTCTTATGCTCAAGATTATACTTCATGCGCACTTCTGTATGATCTCGCTGTCGAGGAGTGAAATCAGTATCAGACTCATTTTCTTCCCTCACCGGGTCCACTGACTCAGTAGGACATGGGGAGGTGAGCGCTAAGTCATTCTTGGACAGCGCTAGTGCGAGCTCATACTTCTCTCACCATACTCTGTAATTGCCCCATTCTAGAGGAGGTATGTACGAGATGAATGCCATTGGGTTGAGTCCTGAAAAACATTGTTAGAGATAGTTAGAAAATATATCATTATAATTGCATGCTTTAATTTAACATTGGTCAAAATTAAAACAAACAATATTCTTATACACTAATTCTATATCATCGTTGGGCAAAAATAGAATTAATGCATGAAAAACTGATGATTAAACATTATAATATTGCTATTATCAACGTTAGTCAAAAAAAATAACAATATTATAATTTATTGATTAAAATTGACTATTCTTCAAATTAAATTCTCCCGTCAGTTCGAATTTAATTAGAAGATGATTAACTTTAACATTGCAGCGGAAACAAGAAAAAAATCATTATTTATTTTTTAGAAACATTAAACTTTTATCAACTATTCTATGAAAAATTATTCTGTTGGTTCAAATTTTAATAGACATATTAAACTAGACAAAATTCATCAAAATCTGCTTCTGAAAAATAAATAAACTTTAAACTTTATTTACTGTTTATTCTGGCCCGGCCTGCAGCAACAGTAACCGGCCCATCAGCAACAATGCGTGGCCCGGCCTGCTGCAGCAGCCCCCGCGCGCGCTCGCGGCACCTCCCTGCGCCCAGGCCGCAACCTGGGCCTGGGCCAGCAAAGTCACCCGCCGCGCTTGCCCGCCTGGGCCGATTTCGGCCTGATGACATTCCAGTCATCGGATCAGATCTGACGGTCGTCCGTGCGCGTCGCTCGATCAAAACGGCGACGACAGCTGCTCCCCTGAAACCCTAACGCCATTCTTTTCTTTCCTCTCTCTCTCTTCGTCGCGCTCCTTTCTTCTCCCCTCAGCGCAGCAGTAGCGAGCGACCGAGCGAAAGCCAAGAGGAGATGGCGCCGTCGCTAGCCCCCTCGCCGGCGCTCGCGCTCCCCAGCAGGTGAGAGTGCCGCCGTCGAGCGGCCTAGCCGTGGCGCCCTTGGCCAGAGCTCACGCAAGCCTAAGAAGCAGCGGCGGCTCGGCTTCTCCTCTCTCGCCGACGAGGCGGCGGCGGAGCTCCTTCCCGCGCGCCGGTAGGAGACAACTCACGCGACGGCGGTGGTGATGTAGAGGCGGTGGCGGCGCTTCCCGTTGCTGGCAGCGCCCCCTCTATGATCGGTTAGGGTTTAGGACTGTAGGTGGGGTGCTAGGCGGCTCAGGCGAACCTCGTGCTCGCCGCCCCAGCCCCACCTCCTATTTATAGCGTTGTACGACGGGGGCCCACCAACCATATTATGGTTGGGCGCCCCCGATCAGGATGCAGATCCAAGGGTGGGCCTATTGGTGGAGATCAACTAACACTTTTATCAGGGCAATGTCAATTTGCAGTCCATCAATAGTTCGTTTATCACTTTAATTCCAAAGAAGCAAGACCCAGAGACTGTTAATGATTTGAGGCCCATTTCACTTTTAAATTGCTCTATGAAATTGCTTACTAAAATGTTGGTTAATAGACAGCAGTCCGTAATCACACAAGTGGTTCACACCAATCAATTTGGCTTCATCAAAGGGAGGACAATTCAGGATTGTTTGGTGTGGGCCTTTCAATTTCTGCATATATGTCATCAGTCCAAGAAAGAGATGATTATTCTCAAGCTCGATTTTGAGAAAGCGTTTGATAAGGTGGAATATCAGGCTATTTTACAAATGTTGTTTGTCAAAGGCTTTTCACAGAGATGGTAAGCTGGATTTTCCAAGTTCTATCTTCTGGCACTTCTTCCGTGCTTCTCAATGGAGTACCAGACAAGGTGTTTCGTTGTCGATGAGGGGTAAGGCAAGGAGATCCTCTATCTTCTCTCTTGTTTGTGTTAGCAGCTGATATGCTTCAGAGTATAATAAATTCTGCCGCTGAAAAAGGAATTCTTTCACATCCACTGGGTGATCGCTTTGAAGGGGACTTTCCTATAGTCCAATATGCTGATGATACATTGCTTTTTATGAAGGCTGATGCCCGAGAGCTTTTTGTGTTGAAAGGCCTGCTTAGCTCCTTTGCCTCCTCAACAGGACTGAAAATAAACTATTCTAAGTCATCTCTAGTGCCGATCAACATGACGGAAGAGAAGGCCCTTCATTTGGCTCGCACTTTTGGCTGTGTGGTAGGGCAGTTACCTTTTACTTATTTGGGTTTGCCCCTGGGTACTACTCGGCCAGCAGTGGACTTTTTGCCTTCGGTATGTAGAATTGAGCGAAGGATGGCAGGAATTGCTAGTATGCTATCTTATTACGGCCGACTAATTTTGGTTAATTCCTTGATCTCATCACAGCCTATGCACTGGCTCAGTACCTTGAAGTTTCCAAAGTCTGTTGTTAAACAAATTGACACTTTTCGGAAACATTGTCGGGATGGTAAGGATTTGCATCGGCAAGGAAAATGCTTAGTGGCCTGGACAGCAGCCTGTCGATCCAAAGCTGAAGGGGGTTTGGGAATTTTGAATCTCAGGTGTCAAAACACGTCACTCTTACTGAAATTTGCAGACAAATTTTATATTGGCACCGACACTCCCTGGGTTCAGCTAACTTGGAAGGCCTTTTACACAAATTTTATATTTGCAGACAAATTTTCTGGTGGCGTGACGTGTTGAGCCTGTCTTCAGATTTCAGAGGAATGGCATCCTGTGTTGTTGGTAAGGGTAATACTGTTTGCTTCTGGCATGATGTTTGGAATTTTGGATTACTCAAGTTTTAGTTCCCACAGCTTTTCTCCTTTGTCCGAGATCAAAGAATTTCAGTGGAAGCTTTTTTGGCCAAGAGTGTAGAAGAAAATTTTCGTTTGCCGCTATCAGTTATAGCTTCTGATCAGCTCTTACTGTTGGAAGAAAAGCTTTTACCCTTACAAGCTCATGTACAGGAAGATGATCAGTGGAGCTATTTATGGGGGCCTTTGTATACAAGCAAGAAAGCGTATAAATCTCTGGTTGGGACAGCAAGCACTCCTCCTCAATTCACATGGCTGTGGAAAAGCTCTTGTAGAGGAAAACACAAATTTTTTCTTTTGGTTGCTGGTTCTAGATCGCCTCAACACAAGGAATATGATACGAAGAAAACATATGCATCTTGAGTCCTACAACTGTGTTTTGTGTGCTGCAAATTTGGAGGAAACAGTAGAGCACCTGTTCTTTGAGTGTTCTTTCAGTCCTTGGTGTTGGCGTTTTCTGGACATCTCATGGGACCTGAGTGTGCCTATTTTTGAGAGATTGATGGCTAGTAGACAAGCCTTCGGGACTGTGCTCTTTATGGAAATTTCTGTTGTGGCTGCTTGGTGCATCTGGACAATTGCGGAACAGCATCATTTTTGATGGGAAGATGCCCTCTCTTCGGTGCTGGAAGGAGCAATTTCGTGCTGAACTCTCTTTGACCATTCTTAGGTCCAAGTCAACTAAGAAATCTCTTCTTAGTGACTGGTTGTCTTCTTTTTAGTTTTGTGCTTTCCCTTTTGTACAGTTCTTTGTATTTTGTACAGACTTATATTTTATAAAATGATTTCAGTAGGGGGCTTCCCCTCCTGTTTTGCTCAAAAAAAAAAGTAGCGAAGAATAAAAATAATAATACTCTCCGTCAAAGTAGCAAAGAAAGAGCCTAGCAAGACCGGCTTGTCCAACATTAAATAATAATATACTTGCCCAACATTATATAATAATATATTATAGATATATAGAGAACAAGAAAAATGTCTAGAATTAAATAATGATATATTATATAGAGAACAAAAAACAATTGTCCGAATTCTACTCTATACCAATTACAGAGTTTGTATAGGACTATGGTCCTTGTCCAAATAGGACTATGTATAACTTTTATACCAATTAAAGATTCCGTATAGGATTATGGTCCTTGTCCAAATAGATATACAACAATTCCATTGCTATATAATGAAAAAAAATACTACCCTAGAGAGCATAATGTAGCAGAACCGACCAATTTATAAGATCATAAGTACAATGACAGCCCACAAGTGATCGCACTATCATACTTAGCCCATATAAACCAGGTAGTCCGTCGAGTACTACGACGGGTCTCGATTAACCATCAACAAACAACCAAGATCGTACATGATTCAACATACATATCACATGTTACATAAGGTTCACAATTACAGTTCATTCATCAGAGTATGAATTAAGGTTATTACAAACCAAGTTCAGTAACTAGTAGCAAAAGCAAATTAAAGTTTGGAACTAACATGAGCCATCATAGTTTAAATACAGTGTCAACTCGTGATCACACTTCCACAAAAGCATATAAGAAGGATTAATAAGAGATGCATGCCCAGGGCTCACTCCTCGTCCACGGCGAGACAGAAGCAGTTCTTGCAATAGCCGTGATAAACTGTACCATGTGCAACAATGGGAATAAAACCCTCAGTACGAGAAGATACTCAGCTAGACTTATCCATTATAAACCAAAAATAAAATGATTCCAAGGATTATGCAAGACTTTATAAGTGGAACTAACATGATAACATTTTGCATAAAAAACGACTAACTTAGTTGTACAATTATAATTCAGTCATCAAGTTAATTATAGCTATTCATCTCTAGATTAGCAACTAACCTGTGTTAAACATGTGGTATATCATTTAGTAGCATACAATAGTAACCATAGCCGGTATAGTAATTCCATATTCATCTGAACCATCACATTCCATAACACAGTTACTACGATGTTGGAGCTAGCCAAGTTACTATCCAGGAGAGATGGCAATTCAAATCGATTTCAACCAGCTGGGAATTTATTCCTAACACAAACCCAGGCAGACCAGATCAACGGTCACCTTATGTCACATTTGGTACAACTTAGGTACATATTTCGTGGGTTCGACCAGCGCCACACAATTAGGGACAACCAGCTGCTAGGACGATCAGGACTAGCCTGCCCTTGGGCTCATGCATTGCTTCCCGCACATCCTTACTACCATCCAGAGTGCGCACTTTTATAGAATGGGGCCCGGTCTAAGTTGAGCTACTCGGCTTCACGGTCGGAACGAGTTATCCGGCCAGCTAAGTGAGAGGCATGAGTTCAATCTTGTCAGAAGTGCCAACAACGGTACGGTCCTTAATTAGCACAGACGGAATCACATAAGTCAACCTACACAAAGACTCCACCCAGCCTCTATTTACATTACCCCATGATTCTTTTCTACAATAGCAAATATAGCCAACCGTGCTTCGGTACCCACCTATATCTCGCAGGTGATAGGAAATCACTCGACTTCTACCGGTCTAAGCATGGCTAAGCATATATTCGATCCTGGACCTATATGTAACTAGATAAGGTAGTTCTATGCATCAAGTGTTTCCAATCAACTCTTATAACCTAATGCAACAAACATAAAGGACTCAAGTAATATTTTGTAAAATATGGGAGACTTAGAATGCCTTGGGGCTTGCCTTTGAGGAAAGAGGTTGGCCGATGATCCGGGCACTCAGGGAGATCTTCGAGAGTGTGCTCCTCTTCTCCTAGAGTTGCGTCCTGAGGCGTCTCCTGCTGATCCTCCTCTTCTTCTTCGTTGAACTCCAACAGAGTTATTCCTTCGAACGATCCTATATGCATGAGCATGAATTAAGATATCATGAATGCATATATGATGGCATGTATAATATGATATGATGTAATAGATGCATCCTCATAAGTGTTTTCAATGACTTTGCATCAAGTAATAACAAGTTGCATCTTATTTTACTGAGAGGTGCTTATCTCTTCTCTAATAACTAAACAAACACTTATGTAAATCATTTTCTGGACTACAAGACAACAACCACTTGTTTTAACCATAACTGGAGTTATACATATCAAAATAATATAGTTGTCGACATTCTAGAAAGATTATAAAATTAACTACAACTTTCTTTTAATCATCTTAATGTGATTCAGCAGTTATCTAGGTCAAATAATTCAATCATTCAAATCTTTCTAGAGAGCAAGCATTTCGGACAGCAGAATTCTAACAACCATAATTCTTAAACCATAAGGCCTATGTAACACCCTAAATTTTGAATTTCTGGAAATGGACCTAAAACGATTTAATTTGGAATTTTGGTGCACATGAAATATAGGAAAATAATTTTTTTCATTAAATTAAAATTCATCATAAGGTAGCAACATGTTTGAGCATACATGACATTGCATTTGATTTATTTGGTTGAGTGGTTTTGGTTGAAAATTCAAAATGGTTAAAATTGCTTTAGCAAATGAAATTAAAAATGGCTTTGAAATAAAAGAAAAGAAAATTAGAAAATGAAAGAATTTAAAAAGTTATTCTCGGAAAACTTACCCAAAATTGGTTCATTTATGTTTGAATTAAAAAGTGTATTTTAAATCATATTTATACTCGATTAAGTTTATATTTGAATTTGTTTCAAATTAAGAAAAGAAAAAGGATTTGGAAAAAAAAAGAAGGACCTCCTCCCTCATTTTGGCCCGAAGGCCCACGCCACCTTCCCTGTTGGCCTGCTGGTAGCCCAACTGCCCCTCCCTTCTTCCCTTCCCTTCTTCTCGCTCACGGCCTGTTGCTCGCGCCTTCCTCCGCTTCGCGTCGCCCACGCGGCCTAGCTCCCCCCATGGCCCGCATCGGCCGCATGCGTCGTCGCTCCACACCCTTCCTCCGCATGCGCGCCTACAGCCTGCCCATGGCCTAGCTCACTGCTCAGCCTGCTCCGTGTCTCACTTGAGCGCCCACACTCTTCCCTTCTCCCTCACTGCGACCGGGTCCCACCCATCAGCTGGCCCGGCTCCCTTCTTCCCCTTCCTTTCCTTTCCCCGCTCCCTTCCATTCTTCACCTCCGATGATGGCGCATGCCATGCACGGCAAGCCACTGGGTCACCATGCCCGAATGGAAAGCATACGAATCCACCCACCTCCCGCTCCCCTTCCTTCTACCGCAGCGCCCATCGCCTACAAAACCCGAGTCAGACCCCCTCCCTCTCCCTTTTCCCGTCTGCACTCAAGCACCCACCACCGCCGCCACAATTTGCCATACCAGCGCCCTTAACCTCGACGCCGACGCCACCCGGAGCTCCATCGTGTTCCCCCGCTGCCGTAGGTATCTTCAATTCCACATTTTGGTCACAAATTGCTTGGATTTCACCCTCACCCATGCGCCACTTCTCTCTGTAGCCGCCGTCGTCGACCTGTGCCCTCAGAGCCATCCCGGACGCCACGCTCCATTCCTTCGACTTTACGGTGAGCTCCTCCATCTTCCCGTGCCCCTAGTTAGTCAAATAGCACACTAGAATGCCTTATCGTAGAACACCCATCACCGCCGGCCATGGCGCCATCGTGGGATCAGCACCTCAGTGCATTCCCCGCCCTAGGTTGCTCTCCATTGAGTTCATGAGGTCCTGTGCTTCACGTCCGTGGGTTCAGCTTGGTCTAGGGTGGCCGGAATCACCCTCCCGACGTCCGTTGCTGTGCTGCCTCACCGTCGGCCATGGCGGGCTCACTAGAGGTGCCGAGCAGCCACCGGAGGATCACCCACACACACCTGTGCCATCGGATCTTGATGAATGGTTAGGATTAAATACCCCTTCAGAGTTAAGTGGCCGGTTCATCGTGGACCCATGGACACGGAGCACAGCGCCCATGTCACTGGTTGACCACACACGTGGTGCACCGGCCCAACCAGAGCACGCTGCATGGCGCTTGGTCAGCAGACGCGGTCAACCCGCAGTCAAGCCATGCCCATTTTTGCAGTTTAGCCCCCGAGGTTTCAAGTAATTAACCCGCAGTCCAGATCAATTCAAAATAAATACAATTTGGTCGTGTTTTTATTTGTTTAGGACCCTGTATCTTCTAGAAATAGTACACACAGTCCAAAATCCATGTAAATTTAGATTTTAATTGTTTTAATTCAAAAATGAGTTAAAGTTATTCACAGAAATGCCATTGAACCTTATTTCATGCGTAACTTTTGCGTTTTAAGTCCGATTTGACCCGTTCGAATTGCGTTAGGACCGTATTTACATTTTCTATGTGTTTATACTATTGTTAGTCATGTTTTCAATATTTTAAATTCATGGGTAGGTTTAATCTATTATTTAACTAAAGGAAAACTTATTTAAATTATAACTTATTCATTTTAACTCCGAAATAGTCCATTCAAGTTATGTTGGTTTAATAACGACGTGACCTATGCACTAGTATCAATATTTTCTATGACAAAATCTCTGGAATTTCATGGTTTAAATCCCAACTTCAATAATAATTATGTCACTAGATTTATAAATAAAATCTAATAAATTCCACTTCGATTTTAAAAACCAAATATAAGTTGACTTAATTCAACTTAAGTATTTCCTCTGAAATATCATATACATGCTTTTATATAATAAAATAAATAAAGCTTATAGTTTTCCATTTTATAAGTAAAATCTTCTGGTAGATGTATCTTTTCAACCATAGCTCCGATTAGCGTGCTTCCCGCGTCTGTGTGTTTGTAGCAATACGTAGAGCTATTTCAAAATCCTTTTTTCCACCAGTTGGTGTATTGTTCTAATAGGGCTATGTATGTATGTATGTTATGCATGTCTGTTTGGATGCTTGTGTGGTGTTCTATGATCAAGTCTAGTCGGTGAGCTATACGTGTTGAGTCCAGAAGCAGTTCTTGGAAGATTTGTACCAGAAGAAGATCTGATCTGAGTTTAAGGTAAGTATAGCATGGGACCATCCTTGATACCTATTCACCTTTAATCATTTAATTCATGTTGAATGTGTCTACCTTGGCAACTATAGTAATTTCCCTAGCTAATTGATATCCTGGATTCCTTGATACCTTTGGGTTATTGCATTGGGTAGTTTTTGCTAGTGCACAACCAAAACCATGATCTTGTAACTTGACTAATGGTATATGCAATAAATATTAAAACATGATTTTTAGCAACATGGAAAAGGGGGCTAGAGTGTTTAGCTACTTCCTAAATGCTCTAGATTCGTCTCCTTAAGGACTTATCTGTAAGTGATCATTCGAGACTTATAGTACAACTATGAGAGCTATATGGCTGTGGCTTTAGCTCAGTATGAGGACCTTTTCTAGCTTATTAGTGGTTACCTTTATGGTGTAAGAGGGGCTCTAACAGGTATGATCTCGGCCTGCCAAGAGGGTGCACTTTATTAGTCACTCCTTGGAGGGGGGTTTATGCTTATTGATGGGAAAACCTTAGCGGCCCTAACTTGTTAGACGAACCTTTGAAAGGCTTCATAGTGAACCCTACCGACCTTTCTTGGTAGTGGGTCAAGAGGCTGATCACCTCGGGTGAAAGGGTAAATCACTACTCACAGTGAAAGTGTAGAACCTTGGTAGAGTGTAAAACTGTTATAACAGCCGTGCTCATAGACATGAGCGGCCTTGGAACCCTTATGGAATAGAAATGATCACTAATGATTAATTATTTATGCTATTCATTATACATGTTTACTTGATCATGTGTTTATGGGTTTATGCTAAATTCGTTGCTACTCAATTGCTTAAAAAGATGACCTATTAAAAGCTAATCGTAGTAAACCAGTGTCAACCTTTTGAGCCTCATGAACCCCATGTTATGTTGCTAAGTACGATATGTACTTACACTTGCTTTACTTTTTTATACTTTGGATAAAAATTCCGAATGGGTACCAGATTACTAGTCTGGAGGAGTTAGGCTTGTGGTCAACCAGTCAGTCGCCGCTGTGAGTCTTCGCCTGAAGATTGGAGTTGTCTTTCCACTATCTATACTCAGAGGTTATATTCCTTATACTAATACGTTATGTAATAAGTATTGTCTTTTGATATTACCCTCATTTGTGGCTATATATGAGATTTAACTTCCAGGGCTCACATATAGTGTGTATCTGGTTCTGTCTTTAAAACCGGGGGCAACCGCCTATGACTATAAAAATTTAACACAAGGTAGATAAGTAAGTTATATATAATGTTATTAACAAGTTTTATAGAAAAGACTATTATCATCACAACCAAAACTATACATGCAACCATCTAGTTGAATTATAAAGCAATAATTAACCAGTTGCATATAACCAATTACTTTTAATCCTAACTAATAACATCAACATATCATATGCGTTACAAGTACCATAGAAAACATCATGGTTAAATATAACTAAATTATTTATATCCATTTATTAATTTCCTTAGCTAATAAGGTGATTTAAAGGATAAATATTCCTAGTGCTTAATAAATTCTAAGACAATTACAATAGCCTACAAATGACCTTTATAGTCTACTATACAAATTTCACGCCATTTGGATAAGTATAACTACCTCAACAAAAATGACAAGTTACATAGGATTATTTTAGTAAAAATAGTTTATCATAGTGAAAAGTGTCAAACAAAAGTTTTAATATTTTTCTTACATTCCTCCAAGCATAAGAATACTATGTAAAAATTTGCATGATCATATGTTATGTATTTTTACCCCAATTAATTTCACTAGAAACTAGTAATTAATTAGGATTAAATATATAGACCATATTCAAATTATGATTACTGTAGGTTTAGTATTTTTCCTAGCTATAGCATGCAAACACAAGACCAGCAAAATTGGAATCACAATTTTATCACCTTTCTAACTCAAGTTATGCATTTAATATGATAGAAACCATTAAAAAGCATTTATCTAGCTACATTTTATTCTCCCAGAAAAATACTAGAAACAGTGCATCTCATATTTTATCAAATACTACACTTCAAGATGAAACTAACAAAATTTGGTTCACCAAAATTGGACACTCCTAGCTTGAGATATGAATTTTTGAACCATGCATTCAAATATGTGAAATAAATCCAGAAAATCATATATCATACACACTGACAGCCGGGGCCCACGATCAATGGGGACCCACTCGTCAGCGAGACAAAATAGGGGACGGCGTTGACTGGTGAGAACTCGCCGACGATGAGGTCTCCGGTGGTAACGTCTTCACCATTGCACTCGTCTCGAGCACGCGCATCGACTGGTAGGCTTAGTTGGCTCGATGGCTCGCTAGAGCAAGCTCGATGGTGGCCATGGCGGACGACGGAGGTCGGCGGCGGTATGCTGGCCATCTTCGGCTATGGCACACTCAGGTGAGGATGGCTACTCCATCATGGTGACCTAGCGGAGCTACACGGTGTAGGTGAGGGCTCGGGGTGGCATCGGTGAGCTTGGCTGCATGCATAGCCGTGCGGCGGCTCACGGAGCACGACGGTGCTCATGCTATTCTGGCTAGATAGCGGTGAAAGGTGGGTCTCTGTCATGCCACTAGTGAGGCCTAGGGTTACTTGACCTAAGGCGCGAGAGAAAGGAGGAAGACAGCGAACCAACTCGGCGACGATGAGTTCGAGTGCCACGGTGGCCATGGTGGACGTGGGCGGAGCGGTGACTCATTCCAGCGAACCAAATTAGACTAATGAATTTGCAAGTAATTGTTTTATAGTTTAATAGGGTGCAAGACATGACTTGAACAAAGGTGACATGATGATCCCATGATCAACACCATAAGCAAGACCTAAGAAGCACAAGAGAAAACCCAAGATATCAAGCAAACTCTAAGCACAAAGATGGGAACTAAGCCAGACGCAAGATTACAAAGAAACGAGCTCAACAAAGGTGACCAGACAAGGCTCTCATAGGGACTGGATGCATCTGATCAGTTGCTCTGCAACAACAAGCGTCAGCAGCTATGACTGGACGCTGAGCAAAGCAGTGACCGAACACATCGATGACATAGTTCTTCATCACGGCAAGGTTTTCAGCATGACCAGACATAGTGACACTAGACGACCAGACGCACAAAGTACAACGTTCAATCAAGTCTAGAGAGGTTCTAGAGCGGCGCTAGTGCGACCGAACGCATCCGATCGAGTGAGACCGGACTTGGCCTAGAGTCCGATCAACATGCGCGCCCTAACGGTCAGGACGACCAGACACGTCCGGTCTGGACGACAATAGCGTTCGGTCAGTAGCAGAAAGCTAGGTTTCGCCCCCAACCCCTACTTTATCGGTGGGACTTATAAATAGACCATTTGAGGAGTGGAGAGCTGAGAAAGCATACCAAGGGTGTTGGTACACCATTTTAGTGATCTCCACTTGCATAGTGCTTAGTGATTCATTAGGTGATTAGCGTAGGTGCTTTGCAAAGTGCTTAGATTGATTAGACCACCGCTTATGCACTTACTCTAGGTTTAGGCCTATGTTTAGTGAGGTTTGCATATCTCTTACCACTCAGTGCTTGCGCGCACCATTATTGTACATTAGAGGGGGCTTGTAGTCTTGTGAAATCACACCAATTGCATTTGTGGTGTGGCTGCCACTATGTACCAGAGGGAACAAGGCCCGTGATGTTTTGGCCAAAAGCTTGATAGTGAAGACGACAGGCAATGGTCTGAGAGAGGCTTGCTGGAAGGCACACTAGAGACCCACTTGCATGTGGGGAAGGCCCAGGGGTATCCATGGAGTTCCCCCACTGGGAGCTTGGTCCTTACGAGGGGCTCCAATAAGGACTAGGGGGAAGCTTGCGTGCTTCTCGATATCTCATTTAAAATACCAGAGTCATCGATGGGAGTTTGCATATCTCTACCTTACTCTTTAGCTTCTGCATTTACATTGCAATCTTGGTTTGTGCTTTACTTTCCTAGCTTAGTGATAGGCTAGTTGATAGGTTTGGAACCTATGTTGCATAACTCCTTTTTTGCGGTAGAGATTGCAACATACTAGCAAAATCGTAGTTGCACATTTAGATAGTTTATCTTTTGCATATGTTTTTGCTAAGGATTGAAAAAGAGGCCATAGTTTAGAGTTTTAGGTTGACTAATTCACCCCACCTGTTAGGCATCATGGTCCCTTTCAATTGGTATTACAGTCAGTTGGCTCAATTTGGACATTTGGCTTCACCGCCGTTGAGCCGACGCTATTTAGAGTGGTTGGGATGGATACCTCTAGGCCTCCACACTTTGATGGCACTAACTTCCCCTACTATAAAGCTAGAATGGCTTGTCACCTTGAGGTGGTAGATTTGGGTGTTTGGAGAGTCACTTGTGATGGGATGAAACCCATTAAGAATCCCGATAAACCCACAAAGAGTGAAGAAAAAGAAATTCATTTCAATGCTAGAGCTAAAAATTGCTTGTTTGAATCTTTTAGCATAGATGTGTTTAACCAAGTGTTCACTTTAAATATGGCACATGAAATTTGGTTAAAATTCCAAGAGCTCTATGACGGCACAACTAATGTCCGTGAGCAGAAACATTGTCTAGCTAAACAAAATTATGATTCCTTTAAAATGAATGATGATGAGCTTGTTCGTGATATGTATTCTCGTTTGAATCTAATTATCAATGAGCTCTATTCAATAGGATTAACAAAGCTAGATAATGCGTACATCATGAGGAAGATCATCTCCATGCTCCCACAAAATAAATATGTAAGCATCATCACCTTCCTTCTCAATATAGAGGACTTGAGCATCATGACCTTGGCCATAGTCATTGGTAAGATAGTGGCATTTGAAATGTCACGCAAGATGGGTCAAGAAGAAGCCTCTTCATCAAGCAAAGGCAAAACTCTCACATGCAGTGAGAAAAAGAAGATGAAGGGCAAGCAAGTTGAGACAAGCTTAAGCTCAAGCTCCTCAAGTGAAGATGAAGAAGAAGACGAGGATGATGACGATGAAGAATCAAGTGATGATGACCAATCTTCTTCCTCCACCTCCGACCTTGATAAAGAATCTATCAAGCTTATCCACAAGGTGGAGAAGATGATCCAAAAACTCAATGTCAAGGGTGTGCCCATCCAAATTCAAGATTTCATCTTCACCAATCAAAGAAATGAGCAAAGAAAGAAAGGATGCTATGGATGCGGCGAGTTGGGGCACTTTGTGGAAGTTTGTCAAAACAAGACCACACCCAAGACAAAGAAGAAGGCGTGCAAGGACAAAGCCCTCACATGAATAAGGTCATGGGTTGATTCTTCAAGTGAAGAAGAAGACCACCACAAGAGGCGCGGCCACAAGCACTCATCATCAAGCACTTCACGTGTGTGCCTTATGGCATGAGGTAACAAAAAGCCTATCCCTAGTGATAGTGACAATGATAGTGATGATGAGCTACCTTCTTATGATGAAATTGTGCAACAAAATCTTAACTTTGCTAAAGTTTGCACTAGTCAACAAAAGAAGCTTAAAAAATTAAAAGAAAAACTAGATAACTCAGAACAAGCTTATGCTACTTTGCTTAAACAATATGAAACTTTTGCCAACCTTAATATGGAGCAATCTACTAAAATTGAGCAACTTGAGACTAGTGCAAACACAAATAATTGCACAATCAATGATGAGCAACTTGTAAAGAAAAATGAAAAATTAAAGGAAAAGTTAGCTAGCTCACAAGATAATTATAAAAGTTTGCTCACTAAAATGGAAACCATGTGCAAATATTGTGATGAGCTAACTAATAAAGTTGCTAATCTTGAAGCTGTCGGTACAACCCCCATCGAGGCACCTAAAAAGAAAGGTTCAATTTTTGACATGCCTAAAAAGGATGCCTCTACTTCTTGTAATGATTTATGTTTAGGCTCACCCTTGTGCAACCAAGTTTGTGTTGAGAAAGTTGTTGTAGAAACATGCACACAAGAGGTCACAATGGAGAATGAGCAACTCAAGCAAGAAGTGGCTCGCCTCACCAAGGACTTGACTTAAGTGAAAGGCAAGATGGAGCAAGTCCAACTTCATTAAGATAACACCGTCAAGGGAGTGAAGAAGCTTGATGAAGGACAAACCTTGGTTTGCTATGCATGCCACAAGGAGGGCCACAAGTCCTATAAGTGCAAGGTGAAGAATGGGGGAGGAGAAAAGAAGAAAGAGAAAAAAAGCAAACAAGCAAGCTCACCAACACCTACACCAACAAGGTGGACAAAAGGCCTCCACACTTTATCTCTTGAGGAAGAACAAAAATGACAAGGTGGTGGCCATCAAGGTGAACAAGCAAGCCAACAATAGGGCCAAATGCATTTGGGTGCCAAAGGAGATCATTTCCAACATGAAGACAACCAAGAAAGTTTGGATCCCTAAAGGGAAGTGAGAAGTCCGAAGGACTTTGGGGAATTTGGAGACTTGGTATAGTTTTGGGTGCATTTCATGGGGTGCATCACATTGGATCATGTCAATTACCAAGTGGGTTAGTGAATACTGTGGACCCAAATTCCCCTTCCCATGTTAGGTAACTAGATATAATTTCTTGCAATTTCAATTAGCATCTAGTTCCTTTTCATGCCTAGGTTTGCATTTGTATGCTCAAATTCTTTGTCATGCATACACTAGGTATATCTTATGGTAGGCTTGCTCGGTCTCACTCTTAACCCTTGGAGCAAACCTACAAGGTTCAAATTGTTTAGGAGCATAGCACATAGATTGTTTTATAATTGTTCATCTAATATGTGCCAAAGTCCAAATTGTAGATAATTTCTCCCCAATATCACTTTCAAAAATGATTCTCACATTCATGTGATATCATCTTTCAAGTGGTATTTTTGATTCTAAAATCAATGTGCATGTCTCCTACAAGTATTCCATACTTGTGTGAACAAATTTAGGGGGAGGTTACTCTACAAGTTGGATGCTTTGAGACTAACACCTTTTCAAGCTTATCGTGTGTGTAGTAGTCTCATTGCAAGGAAAATGGATTCCCTAGAGTTAAGAATCATACTTCAAATATCCACCACCTATTGCAAGTGGTATAACTTAAATTGGTTTCCACATGTGGTATTTCTAAACTGATATCATCATGTTGATTTTACTTTGGTATTTATATGCTTTCTCCATGCATTATATAGATTAAACTCCCTTGAGCATTAATTTGCCAATTAAGCATAAACTACATTCTCCATCATATGTATGCATATATTTAGGGGGAGCTTAGTCTATGTAATGTGAGAGTCAAATTTTGTGACCTATTCCACTCCACATACAAAGGATCACAAAGTTTGACCCTCCCTTGTGCTACTAATGTCTTCCTTTTCGGTGTTTGATTCCAAAGGGGAGAATTTGTAGGACCCAAAGCAAGCCCAATCATAATAATTTACAAGTGGTAATGGTCTGAGAAAGGAAGGATAGTGGATTATGGAGTTAGGGGAGGCTTAAATCCATAATGCCACATGGGGATATTTGCAAGGGCAAGATAAGTTTCCAAAGATGTTTACATGTGGTATGCAATAGCTTACATGTGGTATCTTTAGCTTACATGTGGTATCTTTTAGCATCATATAACCTTGCCCTTTGCATTCCATCCTAGCAAGTAAATAGTTTTTAAATTCCAAAATTTTTATTATTTGCTTGTTTTGGTCGTGTTGTCATCAATCACCAAAAAGGGGGAGATTGTAAGTAAAATGGACCCTAGGCCCATTTACTTTGGAATTTGGTGTTTGATGACCAACACAACCAAATTGGACTAATGAATTTGCAAGTAATTGTTTTGTAGTTCAATAGGGTGCAAGACGTGCCTTGGATGAAGGCGACATGATGATCCCACAATCAACACCATAAGCAAGACCCTAGAAGCACAAGAGAAGACCCAAGATATCAAGCAAACTCCAAGCACGAAGATGGGAACCAAGCCGGATGCAAGATTGCAAAGAAACAAGCTCGACAGAGGTGACCGAACGTGGCCCTCATAGGGACCGAACGTGTCTGATCAGTTGCTCGGCAACAACAGGTGTCAATAGCTATGACCGATGACACTATTCTTTGTCACGGTAATGTTTTTAGCATGACCAGATGCAGCGGCGCTGGACAACCAGATGCACAAAGTACAGCGTCCGATTGAGTCCAGAGAGGTTCTAGAGCAGCGCCAGCGCGATAGGATGCATTCGATCAAGTGAGACCAGACTCATCCTAGAGTCCGATCAACGTGCACACTCTAACAGTCGAGATGACCGGACGCGTCCTGTCAGGACGACAACAACATCCGGTTAGTAGTAGAAAGCTAGGATTCGCCCCCAATGGCTACTTTCTCAGTGGGACTTATAAATAGACCCCCTAACCAGCCATTTGAGGGGTGGAGAGCTGAGGAAATATACCAAGGGTGTTGATACACCATTTTAGTGATCTCCACTTGCATAGTGCTTAGTAATTCATTAGGTGATTAGCGTAGGTGCTTTGCGAAGTGCTTAGGTTGATTAGACCACTACTTATGCACTTGCTCTAGGTTTAGGCCTAGTGTTTAGTGAGGTTTGCATACCTCTTACCACTTGGTGCTTGCGCGCACCATTATTGTACATCGGAGGGGCTTGTAGTCTTGTGAAATCACAACAACTGCATTTGTGGTGTGGCCGCCACCGTGAACCGGAGGGAACAAGGCACGTGGCGTTTTGGGCGGAAGCTAGATAGTGAAGACGGTGGGGAGCTGTCTAGGAGAGGCTTGCCAGAAGGCACACCAGAGACCCACTTGCGTATGGGGAAGGCCTGGGGCTATCCACAGAGTTATCCGACTAGGATCTTGGTCCTTGCAAGGGATTCCTTGCGAAGGGCTTCAATGAGGACTAGGGGGAAGCTTGCGCGCTTCTCGATACCTCTGTAAAAATACTAGAGTCATCGATGGGAGTTTGCATATCTCTACCTTACTCTTTAGCTTCTGCATTTACATTACAATCTTGGTTTGTGCTTTACTTTCCTAGCTTAGAGATAGGCTAGTTGATAGGTTTGGAACCTAGGTTTCATAACTCCTTTTTGCGATAGAGATAACACCACACTAGCAAAACCGTAGTTGCGCATTTAGATAGTTTATCTTTTGCATAGGTTTTTGCTAAGGATAGAAAAAGAGGCCATAGTTTAGAGTTTTAAGTTACCTAATTCACCCCCACTCTAAGGCATCACGGTCTGTTTTAGGCGGCGAGCGGTTGCGCTGGAGCTGTGGCGGTGCTCGGCGCGGCGCTGTGGAGAGGTAGAGTGAGCAAGAGGGAGTGAGAGCGGGCGAGTGGATGGAGTGGCGGGTGCGCGGTGCTTAAGTGCGCCTCAGACCTGACCAGCCGGGCCAACGCCGGCGTGCTACCACCATGCGGTGGCCATGGCCTATGGCCGGTCGGCCTTGACGCCGCACATGGATGCGGGTTCAGATGCCGCCATTGTCAACTAATAGTGCAACATAACGATGTTATAATTCCTAATCCATTCGTCCACTACAAAAGTTCCTTAATGAAAGTTGTAGAGCTACATGAGATCTCCAACTCTGCTATAAGAACCACCATCTAATTCTCGTTGGTTAACAAACTACACTGCTCCAAAGTGAGGTACTTTGAAACTGAAAATCGTTTCAACATAGAAAATTTTGCAAGTCTCAAAACAATATTTTGTTGATACTTGTGAGCTATTTTTTAACATTCTATGCTATGAATTAGACCTTAACCCAAAAATAAAAGTTGTTACCCTAGTCAAGTACTACAACTTTTATTTAGGTCACACAACCATGCAAACACTCTAAGCTACTGTTCAACTTTAGTCAAACTAGTATCATGAAAATGACATTTCTAATTAAACCAACACTTAGAAGCAAATTTGGCCTATGTCATGAATACAAACATTGTTCCATTTACCATCCTAGATGTGTCTATGGTGTTTTCATGACCTCACAACCATTTCATACATTGGTCATACATGATTGCAAGCATAAACATATATATAAATCAACATTTCATGTGACAAAGTATAGGAATGATATGAAATTTCATATGCTCATGTTCATGAATGCTTGGATGATGCTTGTGCTCATGAAATACAGGTGTCAAATGCAATGCTTAACACCGAGGTTTTACACATAAACCCCCTAAAAAGCAAGCATTTAGATGGCAAGACAACACTCCTCCAATTTCCATCGTCCAATTGTAATACAAAGAAATCAACGTCATGGATATCAACATTGAACCATATGATGGTGATCGACATACCTTAATTAACCTCAATGAAGCCGCTACACATCAGGAAGATGCTAGGATTGATGCAAGTGAAGATGATCTTGTACTTCTAGCACTCATGAGATTATAGAGGATTGTAATACAGGATTGATGCTTGTGCTCAATGAAGCCCCTTATAGAAATCTCATCCCAAGATTTGCAAGACCTACCATTCTTCGTAAAAGGTGGGATAAACCTCACGTAAGTAATCTTCCCGTCCCCACATGGCATCTTGTTCACTGTGGTTATTCCACACCACCTTATAGAACTTAATGACCTTGCTCCGTTTTACTCTTTCCATCTCTTCTAGCACTCAGATTGGTTTCTCTTCTTAAGTCAAATCCAATTGGAGCTTAATGTTGGTGGGTGCAATGGCTTCCTCAGGTATGCGAAGACATCTTTGCAACTGAGAAACATGGAAGATGTCGAATATCGCACTCATGTCTGGAGGAAGTTGTAACTTGTAAGTGACATTTCCTTTCCGTTCAATAATCTTGTATGGCCCTACATATCTAGATGCAAGCTTTCTTTTTACTACAAATCTCATTTCATGGGTGACACTATTAAGTATACATAGTCTCCCACTTCAAAAGTTAGTTGTCTTCTTCTTTTATTAGCATAACTCTTTTGTCTTGACTGAGCTACTTTCATATGCTATTGGATAATGCGTACTTGCTCTTTAGCTTCGGTGACAAAGTCAATGCCAAAGTATCTTCTTTCTCCGGGCTCAATCCATTTCAAGGGAGTTATGCATTTCCGACCATACAAGGCTTCAAAAGGAGCCATCTTGATGCTCACTTGATAACTGTTGTTGTAGGAGAACTTGGCTAAAGGTAGCCATTTCTCCCATGAACCCTTGGAAGATACAACACATGCTCTCAACATATCTTCTAAGATCTGGTTTACTCGCTCGGTCTGTCCAAAAGTTTATGGATGATATGCTGAACTTATGATTAGTTTAGTTCCCAAAGATTGGTGCAAGTGTTCCTAGAAATGAGCTATAAACTATGGTCCCTGATATGAGATTATGGTCCTTGGTACTCCATGTAGTCTCATGATCTGAGAAACATACAACTCAGCATACTTCCCTACGTGATACGCTGTGTTAACCGGTATAAAAATGTGCTAACTTGGTGAGGCGATCTATATGGAATCATGACCTTGTTGTGTCAGTGGAAGGCCTGTAATAAAGTCCATACTTATTTCCTCCTATTTCTAGCCTAGAATAGGCAATGGCTGAAGTAATCTAGCACATTTCAAATGAATAGCCTTTACTCTACTACAATTATCACACCTAGCGACATAGACGGTGATCTCTTTCTTCATCTTGGTCCACTAAAAATAGGTTTTCAAATCTTGAATACATTTTGCTACTACACGGGTGGATAGACAACTTGGATGAATGAGCTTCATCTAAAATTTGATTTCTTAGCTCACGGTCTTTCGGTACCATGAGTCGGATCCTCACAACCATAGCACACCTCTTTCATCCATCCAAAAATGCTTGGTTCCTTATTCTTTCATCTTTTGCTTGATGTGAAATACACCCCACATCTGTCTTCTGCACCTCTATGATTTTGCTCTCAAGTGAGCAACTGACAGTGATATTGTGCAGCACAACAGGATGCAACAAATTAAATCCATCTTCCAACAAGGCTTCCAAGCGTTACAATGAGATTTCCAACTAAGTGCATCTGCTACAACATTAGCTTTTTCCGGATGGTAGTGCACTTCCAATTGTAGTCCTTGATCAGCTCTAACCATCTTCATTGTCTAATGTTTAGCTCAGGTTGATGTGAAGATATATTTGAGACTTTTGTGGTCAGTATATATGTGACATACGTTTCCCAACAAGTAATGTCTCCATATCTTCAACACATGAACAACTGCTACAAGCTCTAAATCATGTGTAGGATAATTTACTTCATGCTTTCTCAACTGTCGAGAGCATAGGCAATAAATCTTCCTTCTTGCATGAGCACACACCCCAAACCTATACCCGATGCATCACAGAACACATCGAAAGGCTTTTCAATGTTGGGTTGTGCTAGAATAAGTTGTAGTTAACAAGGTCCTTAGGGTGTGAAAAATTATTTCACACTCTGGCGTCCAATTGAACTTTTCATCTTTCTAAAGTAGTCTGGTCATGGGCTTAGCTATCTTGGAGAAATCAAGAATAAAACGACGATAGTAGCCTGCTAACCCTAGAAAACTCCAAACTTCATGAACCGAAGTCGGGGCCTTCCAATCCATGACCTCTTGTACTTTAGATGGGTCTATAGAAATTCCATCTCTAGATAAGATGTGACCCAAGAAAGGTACTTTGCTCAACCGAAATCCACACTTGCAAAACTTGGCATATAACTTATGTTCCCTCAATCTGGACAAAACAATCTTAGATGCTCTGCATGGTCTACCTCATTCTTAGAATAAATCAAGATATCATCAATAAACACAACCACAACTTGTCGAGCTCGGGCATGAATACCGAATTCATCAAGTACATGAAGTAGGTAGGAGTATTCGTCACTCGAAAGACATGACCAAATACTCATACAAGCTGTACCTAGTGGAGAAAGCTGTTTTAGGTATATCCTCTGGCCTGATCTTAATCTGATGATAGCCTGACCTCAAGTCAATCTTAGAGAATACCTTTGCATTTGCCAACTGATCAAATAAGATATCGATATAGGGCAAAGGATACTTGTTCTTAATGGTCACAACATTAAGCGGCCTATAATCCACATACATTCTTTAGGACTTGTCCTTCTTATTTACAAATAAAGTAGACATCTCCATGAGATGAACTAGGTTGAATGAGACCTTTGTCCAATAGTTTTTGTAATGAATTTTAAGTTCAGCTAACTCATTTGGTGGCATCCTATAGGGTCTCCTTGAGATAGGTGCCATACCTAGCACTAACTCAATCTTAAATTCCACATCCCTATCAGGCGGTAAACCTAGCAACTCATCTAGAAATACATCAGGAAACTCACAAACCACTGGAATATCACAAAGGGTAGTGGCTTAGATAGCACAGA
>NW_027096529.1:0-8951 GCF_019320115.1 Miscanthus floridulus | reverse complement strand
CATGCCACTTTGATGATGAGTGTCATCTTAGCTTGGGCATAGAGACATTTGATCTATACATTACCACTCAAGGCAATGACATCCATATAATAGCACGCCATATGGACGATGAAAATAAAACCCCCTAAGTTAGTACTTAATTAGCCACCTAAAGTCCTTAACTGGGCATAAAGGAAAGTGATCACTGGCATACTTTAGATTCAAACTCTAGGTTTTAAACACCTATATATATAGCTATAAGTGGCTAGAAATTGGTTTTGAAAAACAAAAATCTTTGTTTTAAATACACATGTGGCAATTAATGTTGAATCTTGCTCTGATGCCAGCGTAACAGAACCGACCAATTTATAAGAGCACAAGTACAATGGTAGCCCGCAAGCAGTCGCACTATCATACTTGAGCCCATATAAACCCGGTAATCCATTGAGTACCACGAAGGGTCTCGATTAGCCATCAACATACAACCAAGATCGTACATGATTCAACATACATGTCACACATTTTATAAAGTTCACAAATACAGTTCATCCATCAGAGTACGAATTAAGGTTATTACAAACCGAGTTTAGTAAAATAGTAGCGGAAGCAAAATAAAAGTTTGAAACCAACATCTACAACATTGTTTAAATATAGTGCCAGCCCACGATCACACTTCCACAAAAGCATATGAGAGAGATTAATAAGATATGCCTGCCCAGGGTTCACTCCTCGTCCATGGTGGGACAGAAGCAGTTCTTGCAATAGCCATGATACACTGTACCATCTACAACAATAGGACTAAAACCTTGAGTATGAGAAGGTACTCAGCTAGACTTACCCATCATAAACAAAAAATAAAGTGACTCCAAGGATTATGCAAGGCTTTATAAGTGGAGCTAGTTTGACAATATTTTGCATAAAAAGCTTACCAATTCAAGTATACAGTTATAATTCGGTTATCAAGTTAATTATAGCTATTCATCTCTAGATTAGCAACTATCATGTGCCAAACATGTGGTATATCATTTAGTAGCATACAGTAGTAACCATAGTCGGTATAATAATTCCATGTTCATCATAACCATCATTCCATAATACAGTTACTACGATGTTGGAGCTAGCTAAGTTTCTCACTATCCGGGAGAGATGGCGATTCAAATTGATTTCAACAAGCTAAGAATTTATTCCTAACATAAACCTAGGCATACCAGATCAACGGTCACCTTAGGTCACCTTTGGTACAACTCAGGTCCACATTTCATGGATTCGATCTGCGCCACACAATCAGGGACAACCAGCTGCTAGGACGTTCAGGCCTAGCCTACCCTTGGGCTCGTGTCTAGCTCCCCGCACATCCTTACTACCATCCAGGGTGCACACTTTTATAGAACAGGGCCCGACCTAAGTTGAACTACTCGGCTTTGCAGCTGAAATAAGTTATTCGGCCAGCTAAGTGAGAGGCATGCGTTCAATCTTATTAGAAGTGCCAACAACGGTGCAGTCCTAAACCAGCATAGATGGAATCACATGAGTCAACCCACACATAGACTCCACCTGGTCTCCATTTACATTTCCCCATGGTTCTTTTTCACGATAGCAAATATAGCCAACCGTGCTTTGGTATCCACCTATATCTCGTAGGTGATAGAAAATCACTCAACTTCTACGGGTCTAAGCATGGTTAAGCATATATTCAATCTTGGACCAACATAGGGTTAAAGGTATATGTAACTAGACAAGGTAGTTCTACGCATCAAGTGTTTCCAATCAACTCTTATAACCTAATGCATCTAACATAAAGAACTCAAGTGATATTTTGTAAAACATAGGAGACTTAGAATTCTTCAGGGCTTGTCTTTGAGGAATGAGGTTGGCCGATGGTTAGGGCACTCAGGGAGGTCTTTGAGAGTTTGCTCCTCTTCTCCTAGAGCTATGGCCTAAAGCGTCTCCTGCTGATCCTCCTCTTCTTCTTCTTTGAACTCCAGAAGAGTTATCCCTTCGGACGATCTTATATGAATGAGTATGAAATAAGATACCATGAATACATATATAATGACATGTATAATATGATATGATGTGATGAATGCATCCGCATAAGTGTTTCCAATAGTATTGCATTAAGATGATAACAAGTTATATTTTCTTTTACTGAGTAGGTGCATATCTCTTCTCTAGTAACTAAAACAAACACTTATGTGAATCATTCTCTGGACTACAAGATAGCAACCACTTGTTTTGACCATAACTAGAGTTATACACATCAAAATAATATGGTTGTGGATATTCTGGAAAGCTTAAGAAATTTCCTATAACTTTCTTTTAATCATCTCAAAGTGATTCAATAGTTATCTAGGTCAAACAATTTAATTATTTAGATCTATCTAGAGATAAAACATTTCTGATAGTAGACTTCTAATAGCTATAATTCTTAAACCATAAGGCCTATGACTATAAAAATTTAACACAAGATAGATAAGTAAGCTATCTACAACTTTGTTATTAACCATATTTACAGAAAAGATAATTATCATCATGAAATCATCACCACAACCGAAACTATACATGCAGCCATCTAGTTGAATTAAAAGGCAATAATTAACTAGTTGCGTACAACTAATTACTTCTAAGCCTAACCAATAACATAAATAGATCATATACATCACAAGCACCATAGAAAACATCTTGGTTAAATATAACTAATTTATTTATATCCATTTATTAATTTCCTTAGATAATAAGGTGATTTAAAGGATAAATATTTCCAAAGCTCAATAAATTTTGAGAAAACTACAGTAGTCTACAAATGACCTTAATAGTCTACTGTACAAATTTCATAGTATTTGGATAAGTATAGCTACCTTTATAAAAATGACAAGTTACATAGGCTTATTTTAGGAAAAATAATTTAGCATAGTGAAAAGTGTCAAGCAATAGATTTAATATTTTTTGTACTTTTCTCCTAGCATAAGAATACTGTGTAAAAATTTGTATGATCATATGTTATGTATTTTTACCCTAATTAATTTCACTAGAAATTAGCAATTAATTAGGATTAAATATGAAGACTATATCTCAAGCATGCTTACTACAAGTTTAGCATTTTTTCTAGCTAGAGCATGCCAACACAAGATCAGAAAAATCATAATCACATTTTTTGCACATTCTTTGCTCAAGATATGCATTTAACAAATTTGAAACAAGTAAAAAACACTTATCTAGATCAATTTAATTCTCCTATAAAAATACCCCAAATAGTAGATTTCATATTTTTATCAAATACTACACTTCATGAGGAACCCAACAAAATTTGGTTCACCAAAATTGGACACTCCTAGCTTGAGATATGAATATTTGAAGTTTGCATGTAAATCTAGAAAAATAAATAAAGAATATCACATTTTAATTTGACTTCACGGCTAAGTGCACCCGGTCCATGCACCCAGAGATGCTGACAACTAGACCCCGCGGTCAGCATGGCCCCACGTGTTAGTCACACAGAACAGAGCATGGCGGTTGACCCGCCGTAGCTCATTGCCGACGAGGTCACTGGCAGTGATGTCACCACCGACGGCTTTGCCTCGACGTCCCGCATCGATGGGTGCGCTTGGTTGGTCCAGAGACTCATCAAAGTAGGCTCGACGGTGGCCATGGCGGACAGAAGAGCTGCATGGCGGTGCTCCGATGAGCTTCGACCATGGTGAGCTTAGACAAGACTTGCTACATCTATGTGGTGACCTAGCGAAGCTACAAGGCACAGGTTAGGGTTCGAGGTGGCCCCGGTGAGCTTGGGCGCGTGCATGGCACCAGGGCAGCGAGAGCGCGGTGACGGAAGGCCGTGTTCTGCTCCGATGAGGCCTGCATTGGCCTTAAGGTCCTACCATGAGCTAGACCTAACTTCATCCTACCCCTAACATGTGAAAGGAGAATGGGAGAGCGAACGACCTCGGCCACGGCAAGCTCAAACCTACATCGGTAATGGTGGCCGCGCATGGCGTGCACGCGCGTTTCGGTAGGGACACGACGGAAGAGGTTAAATGGGTCACGTCTTGAGCATCTATGGCCTACAGGGAGGGTGAAACCAGAGAGAGAGTTGGGAGGGGCTCTAGTTGAGGCCGGCCACGGTGAGCTGAAAAGCTCGGTGGTGCTCCGACGATGGCTACAGTGGTGGAAAGGAATCATAGGCCTTTACCTTGGCTCGGACGAAGGCGTGAGTAGGTCGGGGAGGTGGGGAAGATGATGGCAGAGTTGCTGGCGAGAGCTATGGGACGGTGGTGCTACGGTGGCGGTGAGCTTGCGCGGCGGCGGTGCCGCTGTGGCGATGGTGGCGTGGCTCCGCTCGGCGAGCAGCGAGAGCAAGTGAGGTAGGGTGAGAGGGAGCGAATGGAGGCGAGCAATAGAGGCGTATGCCTTTTCTCCCCGCGCTGGTCTGACCAGCAGGGACGACGCCGGCGTACGGCCACCACGTGGCAGCCACGGCTTGTGATCGGTCAGCCACGACGCCACGCGCGTCCACGCAATTAGAGTCACGAATGAAGCCTGGCATCGTTGCTTCGTGGTGATATTACTCCAAATCCGTTTGTCCGTTGTAAAAACTTTATTAACCAAAGTTGTAGAACTACATGTAATCTACAAATTTTCTTTAGGAAGCATCCCCTAATTCGCAATGGTTAGCCGGTTACAATGCTCACAAGTGAGGTACATTGAAACTATAAACAACATTATGACTTGAAAATTTTGTAAGTCTCAAAACAACATTTCCTTACTACTTTGGAGCTATTTTTGAACATGTTATGCACTAAATTAGGTCTTAACCCAAAAAATAAAAGTTGTTACCATAGTCAAGTACTATAATTTTTATTTAGGTCATACAACCATACAAACACTCTAAGCTACTGTTCAACTTTGGTCAAACTAGTATCATGAAAATGGCATTTTAAATGAAACCAACACTTAGAAGCAAATTTGGCCTATGTCATGAATACAAACATTGTTCCATTTATCATTCTAGATGTGACTAAGGTGTTTTCATGACCTCCCAACCATTTCATACATTGGTCATACATGATTGCAAGCATAAGCATATATATAAAATCAATATTTCATATGATAATGTATAAGAATGAGATGAAATTTCATATACTCATGTTCATGAATGCTTGGATGATGCTTGTGCTCATGAAATGCAGATGCCAAATGCAATGCTTAATACATGGGTGTTACATGCGCCGTGGGAGATGGCGGTGGTGGCGCACCGGAGTGGGCCACGGTGCGAGATGGAGGCGCCGCGAGGGATGGCGGCGGCTGCGGCGCGGCGGAGCAGGGCGGGTGGACGACCACATGACGAACGAGGGCAGAGTGGACGAACGAGCGCAGAGCGAGGAGATCTGTTTTTTTTTTCAGGTCCAGACAGATGGACGCTCGAGCGTGAGCATTATCGAACTGCTAAACATCCAAAGAATCTAAAGATCCAAATAATTACCATGCCACAACGTAGGCTTGTATCCTAGTACGTGTTTGCTTAACACCAGCAGTCACGCACCATGCTAGAGCCTGGTTCTTGTGCATGATGTAAACTTACAATAAAATATGCTGATAAGTTCTCGCATATATAGAACTGATGTTTCGCTTAAAAAACATATATAGAGGAGAAAAAACTTGAAACGACAGACGAGATATATTGGTCTCCAATCGCGTCGCATTTGTAATCTACATGCCATTACAACAATAGAATGGTGTGCGTTGGAGGTGATCACCCAATCGCTCTAAGGGCAGTTCCAATGGTGTATTGATGATGGTTTCTATTCTCATTAAATGACTTGCCACGTAGGTAAAACATTGATATGGCAACGTAATTAATGAAGAAAGAGAGCAAAAATCCTAGAAATCAGGTCTTCTCTTGACCCAATGCACCAAGAAACCATTAAAATCACCATTGGGGAGAAATCACCAGTTTCTAGGAGCTCGTGCCGCACTCCCATTGGAGAACGAAGATAGAGTTGAGAGAGAGAAAGATAAAATAATTATTACTCATAAAAATCTTGAGTTGAAAAGCAATATTTTTTTTTGTGCGGTATTCTATGTTATAAAAACTACTAGTTTTTTCCCGGGACTGCCCTAAACCTAAGCAAGGAAGCATTGACAATTAACAACCCCGTTAAAAGACGCATCTTGGTCCGCTTGCAGAGGTTCTACTGCAGCTTGGAGAAGGTCACCAGGCGGCTCTTGGGGTCCTCGATGAGGACCAGCTCCCTGCGCCTCCGCCACTGGCTCGTCTTTCCAGTCCGGCGAGGCGACACCATCGCCGCGGCCGTTTTCTTGGTCCCGTACTGCCCTCCCTCTCGCGCTCTTAATAACGAAGGAAAGAATAGCGATGGGGAGGATTGCCGTTGGGGACTGGTGAGGAAGGCGTGTATTTGTACTTGCAGATGAGGATATTACAAACTCAAATATGGAAGGCTCCGGTCAAGGACGCTGCGGTGGAATTCGACAACCAGACGAGGATATCCCAAACCAATCATGGAAGGCGTCGAATTCAACATGGATTCGACAACCAATTGGTCGAATTAAAATAGGATTGTTTTTTCCTCTCGTTTTTTTGGTTATTTGAATTCTTGCCATTACAATTTCTCCAGTTTTGAAGAATGTCATTACTATTTGTCTTATTGAAAACTTGCCATTACTATTCTGCTTTCTCCTCACCCTTGCCCTTTTCTACATTTGGAGCGTAGCTAGGCCCACCTGCAGGTGCCGTATTTCCGTATGTGCCCGTATTGCCCCTGTACGAGGTGGTGCAGCCGAGGGTCTTGACGCTAGGCAGCTTCCTAACGAGCGCATTCTTGGCGGCCATCTTCCTAGTCCCGAGCGCGAGGCAGGTGGTGATGACGGCGGGCAGGCCCTCAGGTATGGCGGCGACGGCGAGCGCGACGGCGATCTCAAAGTAGTAGGTGCACTTCTCGAAGGAGAAGCTGGCATTCCTGGCACCCATCCCCCCTGGAGGTCGAAGGTGAGGAAGTACTTGACGTTGATGAGCCAGACGAGCGCGCAGATGAGGCCGATGATCTTGGTGAGCGCCTCCCCGAACCCGTTGAGCTTCTTCTTGAGCGCCGTGTCGTCGTCCTCCTGCGACGCCTGGTGGATCTGCGCGTGGATGGCGCTGATCTCTGTGGCCATCCCAGTGCGCGCGACGATGCAGAGCGCGGCGCCGTTGACGACGGTGGTGCCGGCAAACACCATGCACTCCTTAGCCTGTATATCGACGTCCTCCACCGGCAACGCGCGAGAGGTCTTGTTGACGGACACCGTCTCCCCGGTCAGCAACCCTTGCTCGAGGCGGAGCGTGGAGGTGAGCAGGCTTGCGACGCGCATGTCGGCGGGCACCTTATCCCCGACGTAGAGCTGCACGACGTCGCCCGGGACGAGGTCCCGCGTGGGGACCCAGCCGCCGTCGTGAAGGACCGCGGCGTGGTGGGACTGGATCTCCCGTAGCGCGTCCAGCGCCCGCTCTGCGTTGGCCTCCTGCCACACCCCGACGGCCGCGTTCACGACGAGGATGAGGAAGATGACGAGCGGCTCGACGAAGGCGGCGAGCGTCGGGGCGGCGCCCGAAGAGGCGGAGGAGGAGAGCGCGAGGAGCAAGGAGACGGCGGCCGCCGCGAGCAGGATGCGCACCAGCATGTCCTCGAACTGGTCCAGCAGCAGCCGCAGCAGCGATGGGCCCAGGTGCTCCGCCAGCTCGTTCGCCCCGTGGACGCGCAGCCGCGCCGTGGCCTCGGCGGATAGGTCGCGGGTGATGGAGACCCCAACCGCTCCTCGCAGTCCAACACCGACCGCGCCCACGCCGGGAACGTGGATAGGTCGTCTGCGTCGCCGGTGGCGGCGGCGGGCACCGAAGCGGCGGCGGTGGAGGAGTCGGGTGGTTGGTTGATTGGCGTGCAATGCGGAGAGCCGAAGACCGGAGCGCGCCGCAACGAACCAAGCCAACGAAGCAGGGGATGGCAATGCCCACGCTGGGGATGGACGGATGAAGTAGAGTGCAGGCACGGGCGGCGGAGTTGTGGGAATCCGAGCGGCGGCACGCGCCGCGGCACTGGCAGCGGACTGCTCAGCCTTATCCTCTCATACAGGGGCAATACGAGCACATACGGAAATACGACACCTACAGGTGGACCTAGCTATGCTCCAGATGTAGAAAAGGGCAAGGATGAGGGGAAAGCAAAATAGTAATGGCAAGTTTCCAATAAAACGAATAGTAATGACATTCTTCGAAACTTGAGAAATTGTAACGGTAAGAATCAAATAACTTTTTTTTAAGCCGGAACTCGGAAAACCATGTAGTACAAAGTACGATTGATCGATTCAGAGCCTGCGCGGTCCGCTGCTGTTTCCTCATCATCGGTCATCGCCGATTCGCCGTCGCCGCCGGCTACCAGATTACGAACCTTAGTCGATCTAGTTGCGCACGGGCGGCCCACCAGTTCGATGCTCGCCAGTCGCCATGGGGATCCGATCATCAGATCAGCCGCTCTCCTCGATTCTCCCTAGCTGGGTAGTGGTAGACCAAGGTATTGACCGCAAGGCGCTCGCCTCCTTTCGCCACGACGACGACCCTAGCACGCCGGAGGCTCGCGCCAGCAACGGCGAGATCGTCCGCGTGTCGTTCACCGTGCGCCCGCTGCCGGGTGCCTCCCGCCTCTGGGTCCACTGGCCGGAGGGCCGCAAGCCGTCCGGCTGGAACCGCGTCGTGGCGGCGCACGGCAACGCCGTACTCTTCCGTCTCGAGGTGGACTTCGAGGGACTCCCCTCATCGTGCTCCGCGATCGATCACTTCATCTACTGGGCCAGCCCTTCCAGCAGACCGAGGAGGAGATAGAGGCAGCTCCGGTGGGCTCCTGGCGGAGAAACCCATGGATGACACTAGGCCGCAGAGGCACCGGCCTGCTGCTGGATTGTGATACAGGAGATTTCGTGGTGGC
>NW_027096528.1:0-40000 GCF_019320115.1 Miscanthus floridulus | reverse complement strand
AATATACTCTATCTGTCCTTTTTTATATGTCGTATTAGCGTTTAATCACTGATCATCAATTTTGTGAAATCTATATAATTTCACAACATGTATATTATATATTATGAAAGTATGCGTGTCATAATGAATCTAAAAGCATATATCTTATTTTGTTAATATGTACACGTTTCTTAAAGTTGATGATCATCAAAATTAGAAACGACAATGCTAACGCCCGAACGTCCGGACCGACGTGCGTCTAGACGCCTGTGGCTGCACTTTGTTTCCCACGCGCCTGCACTCCGCCCCCGCATCCGCACACCCCCGCCGCGCCTATGTTTTGCGCACCCACGTGGGGCCCATGCCGCCCGGACGTTGCCCCGCGCTGATAGACCGCCGCGTCCCCTCCACCGTCTACGTCTGCTCGGTGGCGCCCGAGCAGCTGTAGCTGGTCGCTGTGGAAGGTGGGTCCCATTGCAAACATGTGAAACACCAGATCTACTTTTGAAACATCCAGATGTAGTGTTTGAAACATACGTCTGAAGGCAGATGAAACACAAACATGCAGTCTGAAATGTAAAACTCAAGAGGTGCATACAGGGAATCACCAAGCCCGATGTTGGGTCCTTGGTGAGTGCGTGTTAATTGAGTAGATGAAAGAGCCCCACCGTGACGCGTTTACATATAACAGATTACACCTTGAGATGGCACGGCAAAATACATTTGATCTATAACTTCGTCAAACACTGACCCTCAAAAGTCACTACTGGAGGACGGCCTCTTTGCCGAGGGCCTGAGGCCCTCGGCAAAGGCCCATTAACCCTCGGCAAAGGCTTTGCCGAGGCGGCCCTCGGCAAAGAGCTCTCGGGGAATTTTGAGTCGGCGAAGAGGTCTTTGCCGAGGGCCCTTTATCGGGCACTCGGCAAAGCCTTTGCCGAGGGGCTGGAGCGGCACTCGGCAAAGAAAAGCAGCCGTCACGGCGCTGCGCCTGGGACGGAGTCTTTTGCCGAGGGCCGTCTCCGGGGACCCTCGGCAAAGAATTATTCTTTTTTTTTTTTGAAAAATCTTTGCCGAGGGCCTCCAACCATGGCCCTCGGCAAAGAAATGTGCAGAATTTTTCAAAAAAATCTTTGCCGAGGGCAATGGGACGGCCCTCGGCAAAGAATTATTCTTTTTTTTTTGAAAAATCTTTGCCGAGGGCTTCCACGCAGGCCCTCGGCAAAGAAATTTTATTTTTTTAAAAAAAGTCTTTGCCGAGGGCCTCCAACCATGGCCCTCGGCAAAGAAATGTTGCAGAAATTTTATTTTTTTTAAAAAAAATCTTTGCCGAGGGCAATGGGACGGCCCTCGGCAAAGGACCCTTCTTTGCCGAGGGCCTTGGTCATTGCCCTCGGCAAAGAGGCAGAAATTTAATTTTTTTTTGTTTTTTGCATTCCATCGACACAAGCATTTCATATATATACATATATATATATATCAACCATCACATATATATATCACACAGAACCCATTTTCTCACAATATATCACAACCATAATTGTGAACCACAAATCACAATATATTACAACGACAAGTCACATGTTCATCATCATTCACATGTTTATTACGACAAGTTCATGAAATCCAAGCACAAGTCAGAACCATAAACCACAAATATTACAATAAAGTCCAACCACATCACCTAGCACTAGTCCTCATCAAGGTAGCCTATGAGACGGTGGTGAAGGAAAGGCGGGATCACCCGGTGACGCACTACCAAATTGATTGGAACCCGCGGACGGAGGCTGCACAAAGGAGCAGAGATTGCATGTGTGAGTAATCCGGGAAAACAGTTTTGGAACTTAGAGATTGCATCTAGTAATCTAGGAATACAAAAAGATTAGACTCAATTGAAAATTTCGGCAGCACCTCCCCTGCACGGGGAGGTTTCCAAAACCTGCAAGAAACAACGGCACGAACGCCGACATCCACAACGGCACGAACGCCGACATCCACAACGGCACGAAGGCCGACATACATGCAAAGCACAAGCGAAAAGTGAACTTTCATACTTACAGGAGTAGCTGCAGGAGTAGGAGGTGGAGGAGCTGAAAACTGCACAGGTACACCCGATGCTTGCCCAAGACTTTGCATGATCACCATCATCTCCGCCATCTGCTTCTGCGCGGCCTCGAACGCGACCTGCTGGGCCTGCAGCTGTGCGGTCAGTTCCGCGTTCTGCTCTTGACTTTGCCTTTTTGTTTCTTGCAGCTCGGCCTGCAATATTTCACTCCAATGTATCAGTAATGCAAATCTAATTTAGGTGTGTAAATATCAACGTACGACGAGTAAAACAGGAATTACCTGGAGTGCCTGGACCTGCTGCAGTGCTGGAGAAGGCCGTGAGCGTATGGGCTGGCTGGAGCTCGTGCTCCGTGCTCGGATAGCGTCGAGGGAGGGAACAGTGGTGGAGTCGATGGCGCCGTCTGCAATCCACAGCCGCCCGTGCTTCTTGCCTCCTCCGAGCCTCATGATCGTCTCTGCATCAATGGGCTCAGTGCGCACATTGTAATCTTCCCCATAGATCTCCCTTACCGAGGACGTGTACTCTTGGACTTTAGTGTATACGTTCGGGTCGGAGTACACCTGGGGCGGGGCAGCCGGGTCGAAGGAGACAGAGGACGATGCCCTGCCCATGTGGGACATAGCCCACGCAGAGAACTCCGAGACCTCCTCGCCCGGGTGCGCAGCCTCCTGCGAGAAAGACGGGAAGATGGTGAGAAATCAAGCAGAATTGAGCATCAAAATAAATGAAAGAAATCACTTACGTATGCTTGTTTGTATCCGGGGAGGCTGCGGCTGCCTTGATGGTGAGTTGGACCTTGCCTCATCAGACGCTGTTCCCGCTAGCCTCTCGTGCGTGCCAACAAAGTCCTGTGATAACCACTTGTCCACGATCATGGCCCAGCACTCGGGATACGATCGGCACCACCAAGGAATCACCTACAAGTCATCGAGTATTTGACATATAAGAAGATGAAATTGAACCTACTTAATATCAAAACGAATCATTATGAATGTTATTCGCCTACCTCAAGGTACTGGTCCCGGGTCAGCGTAATCAGTCTTGCTTGAGGCTTGGGGAGGGACTGCTTAAGTACCGACCTGTAGTAGTCTATGTGGGCTTGGACGCGCCCATGGTGGTGCATCTCGGTGACGTACTTCCTACAAGCTGCGGCAGCCGCCCGATCCGCCTGGGCCTCAAGTCCTTCTTCGGCCTTGAAAAATTTCTGCATACAAAACCGATGTATCCATTCATTATTTCAATAAAACATTTAACCAATGAATGAGATGTATTAAGCAATGTTGTGCGAGAGAAACTTACCCAAAACTCCGCCAATACCCGCTCCTGCTTGTTGCGGTAAGTGTCATCCGTGACCAGCGCGTACCTGTCCCAGTTGGAGGCCGGCTCCCGCACCACCGGCTCTTCGGACAGTTGCACAATGCCGGGGTACCATTTCCTGCACAAAACACCAAGGATGCTCGCGGGGGTGCGTGCTGGAGTACCTGACAAAACCAACCTAGGCCCTGCACAAGTGATTAAGAAAATTTATCAGTTTCTCTTATGATTTCCAACATATCTTATGAAGTAGTTGTGATAACATCTATAGTTACTTACCTCTTTGCCATAGGCCGAATCACTAGGCGGTTGTGAGGAAGCGGAACCGGAGGGAGGCTCCGGGACCTCGCTCGTAGGGAGTCCGGGTAGCGGTACCCCCTCCATCGCCCTCGAGCCCCTCGCCTCCCTCACCCTCGAGCGCCTCGCCTCCCTCGCCCTCGAGCGCCTCGCCTCCCTCACCCATCTGCTGACCCCTCTCGTCCTCCGACGAGGATGTGGCCGTGGCCGTCATGTGCTCCTCCTCCTAGCACCTCGTCACAGTGGCGAGGGAGGAGACCGCTGCCTCCTATCGGCTTGCTGCCCCTGGTCCTCCTCTCGTCACCTCCTACGGACGCTGCCCCGGACGATGACCCCTCACCTCGAAGGAGAGGGCGGTCTCTCCCATAAACCGAGGGCGTGTCACGGCGTGGATGTCTGCTCGCCATCTTTGTTCAATCACCTGTAATCACAAAGAATGAACAAGACTAATTAGTACATATATTAGAAATAGATTCAAAATATATAAACAAAACACAAATTAAAAAAACATAGTATTACATGTATTAGGAATAATCTTCATGATTGGGATCATAGGTCTCATCATCACTGTCAAAATTGTCCAAATGGGCAACACTATCCGAAGGTTCTATGTTGTCATCGTAGTCATTGCCTAGAAGTAATCGCTCAAGCATTGCTATGTCCTTGGCATTTACCACCACATCTCCATCGACCTCGCCATCAACCATTTCGTTGTCTACTTCCATTTCGATTGCTTCGGGTAAGACTATCTCAAACGTGCCTGGTAGCCCATCTTCTTGATAGAACTGTCCATCATATGTGTTTGCGTTGAAGTTGTAATCATCATCGTTTGGGGCAGGTAGTTTACCGTGTGGAGATACCTGGTGCACAATAGCCCAACCCTTAAGATCCTCTTTGTCTTGGTTGGCGTATCGAGTATAATACACCTGCACGGCCTGTTGAGCCACAATGTAGACATCTTTTCCTAGGATAGATGGAATCTTCTCGAATCTCGACTAGCCCAAGATGAGGGGTTCGTCTCGTTGATCGAGGATTAAACCAGTGGCATTTGAACATGATAGGTTTAAGAGGTTTGTCTCCATGAAATGAGAGTTCATAGATTTCCTCAACTCTACCATGATAGTCGAGGCCATCAGTGCCGGGCGTACAAACTCCGCTATTTGTGGTTTTTCGTTTGGGCCGAATCTGCTCGTAACTTGTTGTGTGGAAGCGATATCCGTTCACGTCATAGCCGGTAAATGACTTCACCCTAATGTCACAGCCGTTTGCAACCTGTTTCAACTCGTCACTCATGGACGAACCGGTCTGGGCCTGCAAGGTGAAGCATGATAGATCGTTATATTAATCAAACGTACGATCACCTTGGACGATCGAACGTACGAGCTAAATTGGACATTACCTTTTGTTTGAACCAAGAAATAAATCAGGCCTCCCCGCTCCCGCACCCCGCGAAACAAGGGTGTCTTGTTCATGCGAGGTAGGATCCCTTGATTGATGCCAGAATTCACGAACAAATTCCCTGTCCGAACGAGAATCAATGGGGTTGGATGCAGAATAGTGATGGCGTATTGAAACAAGTTCGTTGAGAACTTACTTGATGAACGGCTGCACCTCGGTAAGGTTATTCAACACATATAGCATGATACTGCGCCACTCTTCATTTCCCAATAGCTTCGGGTTGATCCACTTGCGCTGCCGAGTTGGCCTTGGAAAAGGCTGAGGGTCGATTCATTTTCGCCAGCATTGTAACGAGGGAGTGGATTATGATTGCTAGGAAGGTTCGGCTTGTAGTATTGCGTTGTGAAGTTTGCCACCTCCTCCCGAAGGCATGCCTCTGCAATGGAAGCCTCAATTCTGGCTTTATTTGTACATTTTTTGCGAAGAGTCTTTAGACATCTCTCGATTGGATAGCACCAACGGGCCTGCACGGGCCCCCCCAAACGTGCCTCGGACGGGAGGTGCACAATCAGATGCTGCATCGGCAAGAAGAAGCCGGGTGGAAAGATCTTCTCCAGCTTACAGAGCAACATAGGTGCCGCTTTTTCCAAGTCCTGAGCGACGGTCCGAGATATCTCCTTGGCACAAAGCTGGCGAAAGAAAAAGCTCAACTCTGCCAGCACTAGCCAAACATGCTCAGGGACATAGCCTCGGACCATCGCCGGAAGAAGCCGCTCAATCCATATGTGGTAGTCATGACTCTTCATCCCGTTGACTCGCAGAGTGCCTAAGTTCACTCCCCTGCTAAGATTCGCTGCATATCCATCTGGGAACATTAACGTCTGGATCCATTTTAGTACTTCCCTCCTTTGATCGATTTGCAAGACGAAATTGACCTTAGGCCTTTTCCAGTTCTTGTTTCGGCCACTAGGAGGCTGCATCGCTTGATTCGGTCTATCGCACAACGTCGCTAGGTCCACTCTAGCCTTAACGTTGTCCTTAGACTTGTCAGTGTCCATGAGAGTTCCCCAAAGTGCCTCGGCGATATTCTTTTCAGTGTGCATTACATCAATATTATGTGGCAGAAGAAGGTCATCGAAATAGGGGAGCCTCGTCAAGCCGGACTTATGAGTCCACATATGTTCCTCACCATATCCCACAAAACCACCTTCTTCATTGGGCACGAGAGCATCTATCTGAGCACGAACCTCGGCACCAGTCCTCAAGTGCGGTTTAGGGTCTGTCACTTTGACACCTTTCGTAAAGCTCTTGATGTCTTCTCTGAATTCATGGTCTAGAGGGAGGAACTGACGATGCTGGTCGAATGACGAATACTTGCCACCCTTCTTCAACCAAATGAACCTCACAGCTTCCTTGCATATTGGGCATGGGAACTTCCCGTGAACACACCAGGCGGCAAATAACCCATACGCCAGGAAGTCATGCAGGGAGTAGTGGTACCAAACGTGCATTTTGAAGCTTGTCTTTGTAGCTCGGTCGTATGTCCATACCCCCTTCTCCCAAGCGTGGATCAATTCATCAATCACAGGCTCCATGAACACACCCATATTACTCCCCGGGTGTCCAGGAATTATCAACGACAAGAATACGTTATGCCGTTGAAAGGAGATGCCTGGGAGGGAGATTGAGGGGGATAACAAAAATGGGCCAGCATGTGTATGGGGCAGCCATCATTCCATAAGGATTGAACCCATCTGTTGCCAGCGCGACACGTACATTACGGGCCTCAGCTGCTTTGTCACGATGTTTGTCATTGAAGTACGTCCATGCTTCAGCATCAGACGGATGTACCATCTTCCCAGGATTGTACCGTTTGCCATCTTTGTGCCATGTCATCTGTTTCACGGATTCCTCGATCATGAATAGCCGTTGGATCCTCGGCAGGAAAGGAAGGTGCCGTAGCACTCTCGCGGGGATCGGAAGCTGCTTTTTCTAACCATCACCAGAGTCTACCTCCAGGTACCTAGAGGATTTACACTTCAGACTAGTAATTTGCGTCCTTGTGTTCTTTCCTAAATAGGACGCACCCCTTCGGACAAACATGTATCTTGTCATACGGCATCTTAAGCATACGAAGGAGTTTCTCTGCCTCGTACAAGTTCATCGGCAAAGTGTGCTTCTCCGGTAGCATGGTGCCAAACACGGCCAACATCTTATCGAAGCCTTCTCGACTCAGGTTTAACTCGGCCTTCAACCCCATTACGCGTCCAACCGCATCCAGCTGAGAAATCAGTTGTACGCTCGTGAAGGGGTTTCTGTGCCGAGTGCAACATTTTGTAGAAGTCCTTTGCGGATTCCTCCATCTCCTCCTTCTCACGTCGTTCAGCGAAGTGAGCTTGGTGGGCGTCATCTAGCATGTCTGCTACCCCGGCATCATCATCAAAAGCCTCGAGGCGTGCTCTCACCACCTCCGCTCTTATACGATCTGCTTCACCATGGTAGATCCACTGCTAGTAGCCAGGCGTATAACCATTGAACACAAGATGTCTACCCATGGTCTTCTCGTCTACCTTTCTCCTGTTGTCACATTTGCTGCAGGGACACCAAACTAGAGAATGTCCTCCTGCTCCTGGGCCAAATGCATGTTTCAAGAAACGATCTGTCCCCTTCACCCATTCATAGTCGTAGTCACTGCCGCTTCTCTAGCCTATGTACATCCACTGATGGTCCTCCATCCTTAACATTTACATCACAGAGTATTGTGACCATCAATTGCATCTACGCGGTGTTCCTAATGTCTAATAGGTGAGGATAGGTCCTAATCCCACCCGCGGATGCATAGATGAGGTCAGTTTCCAGGCTCTGCTCCTCTCCGAGACAGAATTTCGGCAGCACCTCCCCGCTGTTCTCCCGATACACGTCCTGCCAGGGAGAGTGTGTATCCGGAGAACAACAAGGGAAGAGCTGCCGAAACTCGGTCTCGGACTAGGAGCATACCATGGAAAACTAACCCATCTACGCATCCGCGGGCTGTCCAAAAAACATGGACAATCTGAAACAGATACGGTCGTAGATATGCAAAGATCCGCATACCTACGACCGTATCTCTTTCGGACGGGAGACGCCTAACTGGGTTACGCTGATCTAAGACAATGATACGGGAGGAGGGCTTATTTATACCTAGGGTGGCGGTGGAGTCAGGCTAGCGGGGCAGTGGCGAGTCGGGCAGTGACGAGGCGATGCTGTGCAGGCAGACCCGCAACGCCGACGAAGAGGATCAGGGTCGCCGAGTCCCCTCTGACGTGCTCTTCTCTGCAAAAGAAGAAACACAATACTATAAGTTGAAAATTTCGGCAGAACCTCCCCTGTACGGGGAGGTTTCCAAAACCTGCAAGAAAAAACCGGCATGATGGCCGACAACCACATATCAAGGGAACAAATACGGCACGATGGCCGATAGCCAGATATATATTAATCCACCACCAACACACCACCACCTCCACCACCACGACCACACCACCACCACCACAACCACCACACTACCACCACCACCACCATGACCCACACCACCACCACCACAACCTCCACCACCACGACCACACCACCACGACCACACCACCACCACCACAACCACCACACTACCACCACCACCGACCACGACCACACCACGACATCCACCACAACGACCATGACCACACCACCACATCCACCACAACGACCACACCACCACATCCACCACCTCAACGAACACACTACCCTCCTTCTCCACCTCCACCTCCACCTACACCTCCACCATTGCACGCCACCACCACCTCGACCTCCACCTAGACCTCCTCCTTCACCAGCATTGTACACCATGAAGCGAGGGAAGGGCATACCTGGACGTCGGAGGGACTGTCGGAGGCCGCGGATGGGTCGAGGGTCGCTGGACGGGGCGGCGTCAAGGGGCCTAGGGCGGGGCACCTCCTCCTCCTCTCTTCTCAGGCCTCCTCTCTTCTCCTGTTCCCCTTCTCCTCTTCCTCCCTTTCTCCCACCTTCTGCTCGGAACGGGGGCAGGCACAGCGGACAGCGTGGATGGGGTTGGCGGGTGGCGCGGGGTCCTCCTCCTTCTCCGGTGGCCGGCGGATGGCGCGGAGGTTCTCCTCCTCCTCGGGGGCGGGCCGGCCGACGGGCGTGGGCGGGCGGCGCGGCCGGGGCTGGGGCACCTCCGGCGGGTTGAGGCGAGCGGCGGGGTGGGGCTCCTCCGGTGGCCTGCTCCTCCTCCCTCCTCCTCTGGCGGCCAGGGGCGGGGCGCGGGGGTGGCGGTGGTGGCCGGGTACGCTGTGGCGGCCGGGCGTGGGCGGCCAGGCGCGAGGCGTGCGGGGTGGCGATGGTGGGTGGCCTCTGGCGGCCGGGGGCTGGGGGCGCACGGGGTGGCGGTGGCGGCCAGGCGCGCTGCAGCGGCCAGGCGCGGGCCAGACCGGCACGGGCGCGCGGGCGGCGGCGGGTGGTGTTGTGGGAGACGGGCGCGCGGGGCGGTCGGCCGCGCTACGTCGAGGGGCGCGGGGCGGCCGAGAGCTGCAGCGGGGCGCGAAGCAGCGGCGGGGTGCGGGGGCAGCGGTAGGCCGCGCAGCGGCGCGTCAAGCGTTCTGTGGCGGGGAACTTGGGCTGGCCGATTTACGGTTGGGCCCTTTGCCGAGGGACCAGATCCAGGGCCCTCGGGAAAGATTTTTTATTTTTTTTTAAATATTCTTTGCCGAGGGCCATTGGCCAGGCCCTCGGCAAAGACCCCCTTTGCCGAGGGCCAGGCTAGGCCCTCGGCAAAGATTTTTTTTTTGGTCTGTGGGCGGGGAATTTGGGCCGCTGGCCGATTTAGGGTTGGGCCCTTTGCCGAGGGCCCAGATCCAGAGCCCTCGGCAAAGATTTTTTATTTTTTTTAAATATTCTTTGCCGAGGGCCATTGGCCAGGCCCTCGGCAAAGACCCCCTTTGCCGAGGGCCAGGCTAGACCCTCGGCAAAGAGTTTTTTTTTGGTTTTTTGAACCCAGTTTTTTTGTGGTGCTATAATACATTATTTAAATCTCAATTTTAAAATTTGGGCCAAATTTGACTTTTTTTGATATATTTCCCTAATTTATTTCTTTTCGTTGATTTTTTTCGAATATTTCAAATTTGAACTGCAGGTGGATGGAATAATGCAATTTAGTGATTCGAAAAATGTGATCATGTGGAGATGTCTGGGTTTTAGGCATCCGACGTCACGAACTTGCTCGAAACCTTCTCAAATTTTTACCACAGCCTACACATGCGATAACATGACACCTCGACTAAGTTTCATGATTTTCGGACTTCGTATGGATTTTATATAATTTAAAAACCACTTTTCCGACAAGTTCCTCGTCATGTTACGTGAAGAAGATGCCCGAAATTTGATGCGAGTTCATGGATAGGGAATCAACATACACCAAATACCATGAATAACATTTTTCAAATCACTAAATTGCTATTATTCCATCCACCTGCAGTTCAAATTTGAAATATTCGAAAAAAATCAACGAAAAGAAATAAATTAGGGAAATATATCAAAAAAAGTCAAATTTGGCCCAAATTTTAAAATTGAGATTTAAATAATGTATTATAGCACCACAAAAAAACTGGGTTCAAAAAACCAAAAAAAACTCTTTGCCGAGGGTCTAGCCTGGCCCTCGGCAAAGGGGGTCTTTGCCGAGGGCCTGACCAATGGCCCTCGG
The DNA here is from genome assembly GCF_019320115.1 of Miscanthus floridulus. Classification (NCBI taxonomy): domain Eukaryota; kingdom Viridiplantae; phylum Streptophyta; class Magnoliopsida; order Poales; family Poaceae; genus Miscanthus; species Miscanthus floridulus. The sequence goes on along the minus strand of NW_027096528.1, from coordinate 29,219 downwards.
CAAAGAATATTAAAAAAAATAAAAAATCTTTGCCGAGGGCCCTGGATCTGGGCCCTCGGCAAAGGGACCCAACCCAAAATCGGCCAGCGGCCCAAATTCCCCGCCCATGGACAAAAAAAAATCTTTGCCGAGGGCCTAGCCTGGCCCTCGGCAAAGGGGGTCTTTGCCGAGGGCCTGGCCATTGGCCCTCGGCAAAGAATATTTAAAAAAAATAAAAAATCTTTGCCGAGTGCCTGACGGCGGGCACTCGGCAAAGACTGACGCCAGTGGCCGCCGTGACCCATCCGGCCTATTTGCCGAGGGCCAATTTACCGAGGGCTAGGCCGTCGGCAAAGATTTATTTTGCCGAGGGCCGTTTGTTTGCCGAGGGCCAGGCCCTCGGCAAAGGCTTATTTGCCGAGGGCCTAGCTTTGCCGAGGGCTCCTAGGGCTGGCCCTCGGTAAAGACCCCCTTTGCCGAGTGCCCGAGATCTAGCCCTCGGCAAACCCAGAAGCCCTCGTCAAAGGGGACATCTCTAGTAGTGAGTAATGCATGCTATGCATACCTATAATATCGTTCAAGACTTGACCCTATGAGTAATGCACGTCGTGGCCTTATCACCTCAAGGGTATTACCGTGACTCACACACACATGTACATCTTTAACCTTTAACACTCCCCCTCAATCACAAGTTCACTAGGCTGAGATTGTATTTGAAGTTCTCCAAGAGTCAAACTAACAATGCCTTTGTAAAGCCATCTACTACTTGATCACCTGAAACAATTTCAGTGATACTCTTTCTCTGACAAAATGATAATCAACTTCTATATGCTTAGTCCTAGCATGAAACACCATAACTTTGCTGCCCTTGGACTGTTAATGTGCAATTCTTGAAGAAGAGTTTGAATCCACATCACCTCAGCAGTTGCATCGGCTACATCTTTTGTACTCAGACTCAGTGCTGGACCTTGACACTGTGTGTTGCTTGCGAGCACTCCATGATACAAGATTAGAACCCAGAAAACTAAAAAGCCCCTTGTAGACCTCCTATCATCTGTGCTAAAAAGCAGTCACCAGCGTGGAAGAAGACTTGTGAATCTTGAGACCCAGCTTGGTACATTGTTTCAGGTATCTCAAAATTCTTTTCACAGCTGCCCAATGCACAGTAGTTGGAGCATGAAGAAACTGACACACCTTATTTACTGAATAGGCTATGTCAGGTCTAGTGAGTGATAGATATTGTAATGCTCCAACAATACTTCTATAATGAGTAGCATCATTCAGGCCTAACAAGGACCCTTCATGCAGCGACAATTTTTCACTTGTGCTTAGTGGAGCAGCTACAGGTTTACAATCAGACATGCCTACTTTCTTAAGGAGATCAGAGCCATACTTATCTTGCATTAGGACAATACCATCATGTACCTTAGACACCTCAATGCCTAAGAAATAGTGAAGCTGTCCAAGATCTTTCAGTGCAAACTCTTTTTGAAGATCTTGAAGCAGGGCATCAGTAGCCTTTCCTATGGAGCTAGCTACTATGATGTCATCAACATACACAAGAACAAACATGGTTACTCCCCCTTTATTATAAAAGAACAGTGAAGTATCAGCTTTTGACGCCTGAAACCAAGTGTGTTAAGCTTCCTACTTAGTCGTGAGTACCACGCTCTAGGTGCTTGCTTTAGCAAATATAATGCTTTATCAAGTTTGCAGACATAACCAAGTTTGGAAGTGTGTCTTCAAAACCTGGTGGCTGTTGCATATACACTTCTTCTTCAAGATGGCCATGAAGAAATGCATTTTGTACATCAAGCTGCCGAAGGCTCCATCCTCGAGTAACAACAATGGACAAAATAATATGAATAGTAGAAGTTTTAATAATGGGCTGAAAGTATCATCATAGTCAATTCCATACCTCTGTTTTGAACCCTTTCGCCTCTAGGCGAGCTTTGTATCTTTCCTTATGCTTGATTTGCACCCTATAACATTTCTCCCTTTCTATGGTGGAACAAGGTGCCAGGTTTTGTTATTGGTCAAGGCCTTATATTCTATATTTCCATGGCTTGTTTCCAGTTTGTATTTGCTAGCGCATTGTCAACACTGCATGGTTCACCGGTTGATGTTAGAAAGCCATACTTAACAGTGCCATCAGTGTATACATTTTCTTTTCAGATGCCACTCTGCAACCGGGTTCTTGGACATGTCTGAACATGTTGTCCATGACACTACGTAAAAAATGATTTTTAGCAACGGTTCAATTTTTTTGTAGGGATGGCTGGTGATGGAGCCGCTCCTACAGTGGCATGCTCGGGTGCCCAGACACCAGCCGCCCCTACAAATGGAACAGCAGGGGCGGCTGGTGATACGAGCCGCCCCTACAAATGGGGTCTGATTTGTAGGGGCGGCTCAATCACCAGCCGCCCCTAGAATTTCTATTTGTAGGGGCGACTGGTGATTGAGCCGCCCCTACAAATGCCCACGTATATATAGCTCGGATTTGTAGGGGCGGCTCAATCACCAGCCGCCCCTACAAATGACCCACATATAAAATAGTTGCAGCACTTCTTCCTCCTCGGGTCACTCACTCCAACCCGTGAAAGAAAGGTGGGGAGGCCTTGGGCACCTCCCAAAAATTGCTCTACTAAGGGGAAGGTTTTGGTCTCAAATCCTTTGGTGGAGAGGTTGTAGAAGGTAAGAAAATACTATTCCACACTTTTTTTGAAGTTTTAATGGTTGGTTAGTGAGTAATTAGAGTTTTGTTTTTCTCTCTCTTCTATGGTGCTTGAGCTACTTATGAAGCAAATTAGAGCCAAGTTTTAAATGTACTAGGGTAAATTAGGGAGGAGAACAAGATCAGTACCTTATTTGGTCCATGTTTTTTTATTTTAGTGAACAATTAGTTAGTTTTATGGATGTTTCATGTGCATGTGGATCTAGATCTAGGGTTTGGTTTTTTATTAATTTTGTTTTTGTTAATTTATGTTTGATGAAATTGGACTAGGGTTTGTATGAAAGATATTGGGTAAAGTATAATTGTTGCTAATTGTTGTCTTTGAAATTGTTTATTGTAATCAATAAATATGTATTTTAATTATTTATGGATAAATGGGCCATTAATTAATTTTCCTCTACCATGGTGTGTTTGTATGCTTCATGTAATTATATTAGATTTATATTCATATATATCTGAAGTATATACAATTATTCTCAAGTAATTATTAATTTGATTTATTTTTATATATATCTGAATAAGTAGTCCTTTAATGTTTGTTTTGTTGTTGTTGTAAAAGATGGAGTACAGGAACTCTTAGGATGTATGGTTCGTTAAGGTTAAGGCAGGTTTCCGTGAAGAGGTGGATAAATTTATTGAAGCCGCAAAGAAGCATGCAACGACATTGAAAGAGAATAAGGATACAATTATTTGCCCTTGTAAAGATTGCAAGAACCGTATGGCATGGACAGATGTGACTATCATCAGATCACATTTGATTATGCGAGGATTTGTTGAGGACTATACAGTGTGGATTCATCATGGTGAAACGGTTATTGTTAACGACGAGGATGAGGAGGAATACGACGACAAAACCATAGAATCCCTATCCCAATATTCAGCAGAGCTTGATGCATGAATGGATTTCGAGTTTGGTAATGAACAAGGTGGTGATGCTGGTGGTTGGGATGGTAACGACGAAGATGGTGCCAATAATGATGGTGGAGCACGTGTCAGGGGATGAAGATGATTTGGAGGACATGATTCGAGCCCTTGGACCAGAGATTTTACTAAATAGCCCGAAAAGGTCTAGAAAATTTGGAAAGGGTGATAAAAGCATCGAAGGAGACTATGTATGGTGTTGAAAAGGGTTGTTCAACACATTGGACATTGCTACATTTTGTGCTTGAGCTGCTCATCCTGAAGGCTAAGTACGGCTGGTCAGACTATAGTTTCAATGATCTATTGCATCTCCTGATCATGGGTGCTGCCACAACCAAACTCAGTTCCCGCCAACACATACCAAGCGAAGAAGGTCATAAGTCCATTGACAATGGGGGTTGAAAAAATCCATGCATGCCCCAACCACTGTATACTTTTTCGTGGTGAAATGTTCAAGTCACTAGATAAATGTCCCCGGTGTGGGGCTAGCTGGTACAAGAACAATGACCTTTACGGTGGGGATGAACCCTCCATGGGGAAAAAGAGGAATAAGAAGGGTACAAAAAAGGTGGTACAAGAATCTCAGCCCCTAGAGGACACTCCATTAGGCAACGATGCAAAGCAGAGAAGAATTCCTGCCTTGGTAATGTGGTACCTTGCCAGTGATCGACCGCTTGAGACGTATCTTCCTAAACCCTAAAGAAGCCACACTCATGACATGGTGGGATGATGAGCGCAAGGTGGATGATGATAAGATTGCACACCCGGCTAATTGTAGTCAGTGGCAAAGGTTTGATGAGAAGCACAAAGAATTCAGCGATGACCCAAGGAATGTACGGTTTGGCTTGAGCACCGATGGAATGAATCCCTTCAATGAGAGGATGATCGACCACAGCACATGGCCAGTGATCTTGACCATGTACAACATCCCAACATGGTTGTGTCAGAAGAGGAAGTACCTTCTCCTCACTATTCTTATTTCTGGCCCTAAACAACCAGGCATTGATATAGACGTGTTCCTCGAGCCTTTGATGCAAGAAATGGAGAGGCTATGGAGGCATGGGGAGCAGATGTACGATGTGTTCCGAAAGGAGGACTTCATATGTAGAGCAATAATATTTGTTACTACCAATGATTATCTCGTGCTGTTTGCTTTGTCTAGATAGATCAAAGGAAAGACGGGATGCTTGGTTTGCTTGGATGGTACTACATGGGTGTACCTAGATGCATCCAAGAAGATAATTTACCTAAGGAACCGATGCTTCTTAAAGACAAGTCACAAGTACCACAGCAAATTGTTCTTTAGATTTTATGACAACGCCCCAGAGATTGAACCCCCTCTGGAGAGACGTCAGTAACGGAGAACACGTGTACAGAATGGTGAAAAACATATGCGTCATCTATGGAAAGAAGAATCTAGATGGGACGAGCAGAGATAGAAGCACACCTCCTATCGAAGGTGTACCTTTCAAGAAACAATCGATCTTCTTTCAGTATCTGCCTTATTGGCCAGACTTGGAGGTCCCCCATGCCATTGATGCTATGCATGTGTAGAAGAATGTCTTTGAGAGTCTCATTGCTACCTTGATGGACACAGGCAAGTTAAAGGATGATCTGAAAGCACGGAAAGACATGGTGTAGCTAAACGTGATGCCACAGCTTCACCCTGTACCTAAGGCTAATGGAAAATACACTCTGCCCGTGGCATGCTTCAACCTAACACCAGATGAGAAGAGAGCTATATACACTTTCCTAAGGGGGATCAAAGTCCCGACTGGGTTTTCAGCAAATGTTAAGAAGCTAGTGTCAATGAAGGACTTGTCAATAACACACTGCAAGGCTCACGATTGCCATGTGATGCTGACAGTGTTTCTACCTATTGCAATTAGGGCTATAAAGCCAGAGTTCTTGAAAATGGCCATCACCCTCATGTGCTACTTCTTTTCGAAGATCTCACAAAAGACGATTAGCAAGCAAGAGTTGAGTGACCTACATAAATTTGTGGTGGAGACACAAAACCAACTGGAGATGTGTTTACCTCCTGCTTTTTTGGATATAATGCCACATCTCATGACTCACATGGTTCATCAGATACAGGCGTTGGACCCTTGCTACTTGCATGAAATGTGGTCCTACGAGCGGTTCATGTCGGTTCTAAGTCGATACGTGCATAATCGAGCATACCCAAAGGGCTCCATGATAGAGGGTTACAGTACTGAAGAAGTCGTCGAGTGCTATCAAGAGTACCTAAAAGTACAGAAAGGGATTGGTAAACCTGATTCTCGTCACAAGGGAAGGCTGGCCAGGAAGGGCACCAGTGGTAGAAAAGTGTTCATCGACCATGATTACAAAGAGGTGAGTCGGGTGCATTACAGTGTCTTGCAGAGTACACAACTGATGCAACCATACATTGATGAACACTTGGCTACCATTATGGCGGAGAGAAATGGTCGTTCGGATGATTGGGTCATGGAACAACACAAGCAATGACTAACTACATGGTTGAAGGACCAAAACATACCACCTAGAGAAACCACAGACTCTATTACCATCAGTAGGTTGGCAGAGGGGCCATCGAGACAAGTGACATCTTGGAATGCTTATGACATCAATGGGTATACATACTATACCCACGCAAAGGATAGTAAATATGTGAACCAAAACAGCGGCGTTCGAATAGAGGCTCTCGATGGATTGGGGCAAAAGATCCAATACTTTGGCATCATTGAAGAGATATGGGAACTTGACTATGGAAGGGATATAACGGTGGCCCTGTTTCGATGCCGCTGGATCAAACAACACCAACTGAACGAGATCGGATTGAGAGTCATGGACCTCGAGAATCTAGGCTACCAAGATGACCCTTGGGTGCTCGCTTCACGTGCCGCACAAGTTTTCTATATATCTGACCCACAAAGTAACCTCCCCCCAAAGAAGAAGACAAAGCACGTGGTTGCCTTTGGGAAACAGTACATTATTGGAGTTGATGGCGTGGACGATGTTGAAGCTACAATAACTACGATGAGATGCTGCTATTCACAGACTTTCCTAAGAAGATCAGTGTTGTGGAAAAGAACCTCCCCAAAGACATATTGCCATGGGAACAAAAAGGTGTCAAGGGGAAAGTCGTTACAGCGGGCTAGCTAGTTGTTGAACGTGGAGTGTTTGTGTAAGTGTGTGTTTATAAGACTTCATTTATGCATGCGTGTGAGACTATATATTTATGTACGTGTGTAAGACTACATATTTTTGTATGTGTGTGAGACTATATTTATGCATGTGTGTGAGACTACCCTTTGCAACATCCAGATGACTCTATTTGAACATCAACTCTATTACTACTAAAACTTTATAAAATCACTTAACACTTTATGAAATGAAGAAATGACCAAAATAAAAGTAGGAGATCTTGATGAGTTATACAACTTTTATATTCATCACCTTTACAGCTAAAATCATTTAGTGTTTGAAAATCAGGTTTGAAGCTGTCATTTTCTGAAATTTAAAATTTGAATTGTTCAAAATTAGTGACAAAGATAGATGACTAGACTAAAATAATATAGCATGATTTTAGAAAATTTTAGAGAAAAAAACCATCACATTTGGAGTTAGTATGAGGGAGAAAAACTAGTTACAAGTTTCAGCCACAGATTAAAAAGAGAAATCACACTTGTTCATCATTGATCATCATGAACAGTTGTGATTTTTCTTTTTAATCTCTGGGTAAAATTTGTAACTAGTCTTTCTCTCTTATACTAACTCTAAATGTGATGATTTTTTTTCCTAAAATTTTCTAAAATCTTGCCCTATCAAGTTAGTGTGTTGATTTGGTCATTCTTTTCATGTGACAAAGTTTGAGCACTTCAAATTTTCAAATTTAAAAAAATGACAAGTTCGAATGAGATTTTCAACCATTAAATGATTTCAGCTAAAAAAGTGATGAATACCAAAGTTGTATAACTCATCAAGATCTACAACTTTTATTTTGATCATTTCTTCATCTGACAAAGTGATAGTAAACATTGTTTACAAATCAACATGTTTCTCGTATAGTTCATGAAACTATGAGTCATATGTGTATTTATGAACAATGTTTACTAATACTTTATCACATGAAGAAGTGACCAAAATAAAAGTTGTAGATAGTGAGGAGTTCAACAACTTTTATGTTCACGACTTTTATTGTTGAAATCATTTAAGGATTCAAAATCTTGTTTGAAGTTGCTATTTAGTGAAATTCAAAATTTCAACTGGTCAAATTTGGTCAAATGAAAATATGATCAAAATAAAAGTTGTACATATTGATGAGTTCTACAACTTTGGTATTCATGAGTTTTTCATATGAAATCATTTACTCTTTCAAAATATTGTTTCAAGTTGAAATTGTTTGAATTTCAAAATTTGAATCGTCCAAACAAAGTCACATGACAAGATGACCAAAATAAAAGTTGTACATGTTGATGAGTTATACAACTTTTATGTTTACAATATTTTCATTTTATTTCATTTAATGTCATAAAATTGTAGTTGAAGTTTTAAAATTCAAATTTTAATTTTTTTTTGTTTTCTATATTGTTTTGACCAAAATTGTTTATATATATATATATATATATTTCTTCATATATAGAATAATACAAAATAATATATTTGTGCATATACACAATTTTTTTATATTATTTTGTGTTTTTATGATATAAAAATATAGAATTTATTATTTAAAAAATAGAAACTATTTGTAGGGGCGGCTGGATCAGGAACCGCCCCTACAAATCATCCCGACTATATATTCAAGGCCACACACAGGAGTTGCCTGTTGGGCGCTCTCTTCTTCTCCGACGCCGTCAGGCTACCTCCCCTCCCCGCACCCGTGCGCCCCCTCCTCCCCGACCTAGGGTTTCTGACCGACCAGCGGTGGCACCCCCTCCCCGCACCCGCGCGCCCCCTCCCCGCACCCGCGCGCCCCCTCCTCCCCGACCTAGGGTTTCTGACCAGCCAGCGGTGGCCCCATCTCCGCACCCACCCCACCGAGCTCGGCTTCCTATTCCACTCTAGGCAGTGGGAGCCACCGTCTGCACTGGTCTCCGTGGAGGCGTACGTGTACCTACAGTCGACCAAGAGGATCGTCGGGGACATCGGCACCTATGAGTCGGCCATGCTCAGGGTGGCCAATGCCAGCCAGCTACAGGCGTTGTGCCGGTCTAGGCCCAGGTGACCCAGGCCCAATGTGAATTCATATCCACTCTTTCCTGCTTCTCAATTGATTTCAAGTGCTTGTTCGATTCTAGTGTAGCCACCTCTGTTGTGCGCCCCTTCCAAGATCTTCTAATCTTGTGAAGTTGTTCTGCTACTTCCTTCATTGTTGGTCTCCGTGATAAGCTTACATGCCCCTAAAAAATCTGTGAGCTTTGGCGAAAAGTTATTGTCTAGAAGTATAGTAGATGCTGCAACATTACCATGTCCGATGATACCAGTAGTTGATGAATGGAGGTATTGTAATGCTTCTGCAGTCTTAATTGCAATCCCAATACGTTTGTCTAGGGGAAAATCTTCCTGGCTGCCTAAAATGTCCATGAGGCTACCTTTATTAGCATACTCATATATCAATATCAGACTTTCAGCTTCCAAGCAACAACCCAAAAGTCTAATAATATTCTTGTGAACAATTTGAGACAAGATGATGCCTCCATTGATGAATGCCTTTTCTTAGTCTTCATAAAGAAATTTCCACACCACCATAGCTATATTATCCTCAGTCATTTTAAGACGTTCATTTCTATCCCGTCTGAGGCATTCATTTGCTAGTTTCATTTGCTAGTTTCAGCGTTAGATTACTGTCACTAGTACAATAACCTACGAGCTTCACTATGTTCTTGTGCTTCATTTTACTATGAATCCTTACTTCTTCCATGAACTCTTCTCTTAAGTCTTTACGAATATATTCCTTCACTGCAACTTGATCGTATTCGTCCAGAAGGTCCCCTTTGTAAACTTTCCCAAAGCCACCTTCTCCAATACAAGTACTATAGTTGTTAGTAATTCTTTTACTCTCATCTTCGTCGAAATGCTTCAAATTTTGCCACGTCCCAGGACACATATCCATCGATGACGATGAGGTCTCCATGCATAAGCTTCTAGATATTTCCAATCTATTCCAACAATATTCCAAGAGTACAGTTCAGAATCTAGAGAAAATGATGCGTTAAATTCTTTTTCTAAGCATGGTTAACTAATTAATAAATATCGTTTTGACAATTTAAAAAACTGAATTTCAAAATGTGAGAACTTCAAACATAATTTTGGGACCATAAATGATCTTAATTTTAGCACATGTATTACTTACTGCTTCATTGTTTGATATTGTGGACATATATGCTGTCCACAGAGCTGGCCGGCTCTGTGGACGCGTGTTGTCTCCACCGTCCAGTCGACTCCCGAGCCGTGCTAAGTGTTCTGTGATTTAGGTATTGGTTCCTTAAGCCGTTTGATGTTTTAGTGGAGGTTCTGTTGTGACTTGTCTCTGAACTCTGCTAAAGTGCTATATAATCTGTCATTATAGCACCTACTACTACCACTCTACTGCTAAGTGGCTACTGCTCTTACTCTACTACTACCACTCTACTGCTACACTTACTCTACTCTACTACTTTCTACTTACTACTACTACTTGCTACTCCTAAGTGGCTGCTGCTCTTACTCTACTACTACCTCTCCTTCTCTATTTTTTTTGCTTATATATTGCTGGTGTGTAGTGGCTCTTGCTACTACTACTACTCCTACTCCTACCACTACTCCTACTAGTACTCCTCCTACTCCTACTACTACTCCTTCTCGGTTTTTTCTTTGCTTATATACTGCTGGTGTGTAGTGGCTGCTGCTACTACTACTACTACTACTACTACTACTACTACTACTACTACTACTACTACTACTACTACTACTACTACTACTACTACTACCACTCCTCCTACTACTACTACTCCTACTACTACTCCTCCTCTTACTACTCCTACTACTCCTCCTCTTACTACTCCTATTACTCCTCCCTGTACTTGCTACTCCTACTGCTGCTCTTCTTTCAGTGATGCTCCTACTACTACTCCTAAGTGGCTGCTGCTCTTACACCACTACTACCACTCTACTACTACACTTACTCTACTCTACTACTTTCTACTTACTACTACTACTTTCTACTCCTAAGTGGCTGCTGCTCTTACTCTACTACTACCACTCCTCTATTTTTTTGCTTATATACTACTGGTGTGTAGTGGCTGTTGCTACTACTACTACTACTACTACTACTACTACTACTACTACTCCTACCACTACTCCAACTAGTACTCCTCCTGCTCCTACTACTACTCCTTCTCTATTTTTTTTGCTTATATACTGCTGGTGTGTAGTGGCTGCTGCTGCTGCTACTACTACTACTACTACTACTACTACTACTACTCCTACTACTACTACTACTCCTCTTACTACTCCTACTACTCCTCCTCTTACTACTCCTATTACTCCTCCCTATACTTGCTACTCCTACTACTGCTCTTCTTTCAGTGATGCTCCTACTACTACTCCTAAGTGGTTGCTGCTCTTACTCTACTACTACTACCACTCTACTGCTACACTTACTCTACTCAACTACTTTCTACTTACTACTCCTAAGTGGCTACTTCTAGCTACTAACTGTTGGCTGTTGTTGCTTTTTTGCCAAATCTCCTAGGACTCGCCCAGGACTTGTTGTCCTGTCTTTTGCCATCAGCTGTTGCACTTTGTTTGCTAAGCAGCTGTTGGTTTTTTTGCCAAATCTCCCCTCTCCTCTCCTCTCCTTTGTTTTGTCGATGATGAAATTGCCCAAGTCCATACATTATATGGAATATGAGCTGATGATCAAGAACTTGTGAGGAACTTGGCATCATTAGCAGCCGCCCCTACATTACCTTCTCCTCTCTTCTCTGTTATATGCATTGATGCTCCAAGTTCAAGATCAGATGATGATTGACATGTTTCTGAGGCCTCTACCACTGCTACTACTCTTTTTTTGATATATTGTTGTTTTATAGGACTACTTTGGTTTATAGCCCTTTTTTATTTCTTATACCTTCTCGCGTACCTAAAGCACACTTTCTTGCATCTATTAGAACAAAGCGCAAAATAATGTCGCGGACACCAGACAGTGCAGCTCGATGCCCCGAGCATGATGAGCACCCAACCAATGAGGAGCAAGCACTAAAGGACCAGCTAACTCAGGAGCAGTTCGACAACGAGTTAGAAAAGAATCTAGAAGTGATGCTTACTCAGGAGCAGTGTGATGAGGAGGAAGGGAGAGCAGAAGGAAGAGCAGGAGAGGCTACTGAAGGCGAACAAGAAGAGGATGATGATGATGATGACTCAGAAGAGGGATATGAAAGTCCTAAGGATCCTTTCCCATGTGAAGCCAGAAGGAGGCCAACGGAGGAAGATTTGCACAAGGATTTTGACCCGAATGAGGAGGTAGGGAAAAAGCCTTAGCTTATAAATTTTGCTAAAGATTTAGCTATGTTACCTCTGCTAACACTTTGACCTATCGTATATGCAGGTCCCTCCTAAAACTCGGAAAATACGATGTCGACGTCCACGGCATCTCGCTGGACAAGACGAAGTAGAGGAAAGGCGAGCAGAGGCAACAGCCACAGAGATGGATCATGATGCCTCTGCTCCACAAACTCAAGACACAACCACGACTACCAAGACTAAGAGGAAACGAGGGGATAGAAAAGGAAATCTATATCCAGATAAGGCATGCTATGTGATAACGGAGGACGGGCCAGCAGGGGAGATCCATGAGCCGAAGGAATTAAGAGGAAAATTCCGTAATGCGATCGGGGCCCTAGTAAGAGATAAGTTAAACCCAGCAATCCCTAACTGGAAAGAGGTACCAAAGAACACAAAGAATGCACTATGGGATAGGCAGCTGAAGGTCAGTTTTAGATTTTTGGAGGGTAAGCACGAATTGGTAAAAAAATGCTATCAGGATGATGGGAGAGTCATTCCAACGTTGGAGGTCAGAGCTCAACACGAAGTATATCCAAAAGGGGTTAACTCCCTTCAACGAGTTTAGCAAAATAACTCCTAGTCAATGGGAGGAGCTCGTGGCTCAGAGGACTTCACCGGAGGCATTGGAGCTCAGTGCCCGTAACACAGAGCTAGCAAAGAGGAACAAACACCACCATCATCTAGGCCCCGGTGGCTACTATGCTAAGGAAGATCAGTTTAGGAAGATGGACGAAGAGGCTGCAGTTGTTGGGAATATCGATGTGATGAATTTGAAGGTATGCTCAAGGAACTGGATATATGCGAGGAGTACAGAATCATCCGGCAGTAATCTTAAGTTTGATAAGCTAGAGACCCAAGAGGCGATATCAAGGATACTGAAATATGCTGAAGACAAGGAGAAGGGCTCATTCGATCCTTCTAGAGAGAGGGACGAGCTTAGCCTTGGCTTGGGAAACAAGGAGCACACAGGCCGCACCAGGGGGCTAGGAAAAAGGACGACCTGGAAGCAAGGATTCGAAGAGGATAGGCACATGTACAAGAAACATGGCCAAGATCGGGAGACTAGTCTTGAGCTCCAAGTGAAGGCTCTAGTTGCGAAGGCGCTGGAGGAGCAAGGACTGTCTATGGAGCCACAGATATTAGAGACGTCGCCGGGAGAACTGGCATTAATTGGTAGCCCTCCGAAAGTTTCTAGCAACCAAGGTTCCACTACAGCCACAACCCTAGTCGATCGTATAGGGGAACCAACTAGTTGCACCTTGGTGTTTCTCAGTGGCCGGCAGAACACTATGATGGAGGTGGCAATGGGTGTGGCACATCCTCCCGGTGGCTTACACCACAATAATAAGATACCTCTAGACTACACTAGGGTCGAGGTGCATATAGTGAAGCCCGAGTTCATGCAGTGGAGGATAGACTATGCAACTCCCGAGGGCTGGTGTTACTCGGAGACATTATGGGGCAGTTCATCCTCTGGCACAAATGGGACATTATATTGACTGCTTCTTCACTGCCTCCCCCTCTCCCAAATTTGGAGCGAGTTGTTGAGGTCGGGGAGATATTTTCACCGTCTTGTGACCCCCACATTCCTGAGATGCCACATTCTTCCCTGCCTCCTAGCGAGCATGTGCCTGATGAGATGCCACAACCTTCTCCAGCTCGTACCGAGTAAGTGCATCATGAGATACCATAGTCTTCTCAACAAGCACAGCCAATACATGAACAACGAGTGCCTCCTGAAGAAGTTGCAGCACAAGAAGATGAGGACGTGCCTGAATGGGAACTTCGAAAGAAGCATCCAATCACCATAAGGCCAGTTTATGTTCCGATCAAAGACGTCTCGTCGGTGTCCAAGTGGTATTCCCATGACCAGTTCAAGCCTGAGAACCAAGTTAAAAAAAAGTCCCATCACGGGGTTCTGAGGAGGCCGTCACTAGCAAACTCCACCAAATTGCAAAGCAGTATCCAAATGTTGATGCCATCAAATGGTCAAAGGATTGCCCGAAAACATATGAAAGAGGCAAGCCCTTCCTACCAAACCGGGACATCCAGCGCCTACCACTTGGAATGAGAAGGTTCCATGATTGGTACTTGTGTGTTCTCCCAACGAGCATAAATATCATAAAAGCATGCTTCCCCACCGGCACATTTGGAAGTCCAGCCGGGAAAATTGTCTTTGACTTCAATGACATGCAAACATGCTTTCACCTGGGAGCAATGGAGATGAATCTAATTCACACATGGTGCCTGTAAGTCCTTGTCCTCCCGATATGATATGAATGTAATCTTTGAATTTTGTTGTAACTAACCCATGCCGTGATTTGTAGAATGCAAGTGCACATTGTCAAACAACTGCCAAGTGTGAAAGCCGGGTATGTGGACCCTCAAGCTATAGCCCAAACAAATTTCAATTACCCTAAATGGTGGACACTTGATGCCAAAGAGCTAGCTACTGCAAAGACTCTTCGAGAGAAAGAGCACATCCGTACGGCGAAACTAAGGGAAGAATCCCTTAAGGTTGCGGCATACATTGCCCTGGCTTTCAAAAATCTCCAACAACACTCTACTATATGGCTACCATACAACTTCGAGTAAGCTCAACTCTATACTTAAAGCTTTGTTTGATATATTTTTTCGATGCAAATGAGCTTATCTAGTTCTATGATTAAATCCATGCAGCAACCACTGGATTTGTATAGCCGTCGATGTCGGGAGGAGCATGGCATGGGTCTTTGATTCATTAGATAAGGACACGGTGACATACAAAGACTTCATATCGATTCTCAAGACATATACATATCGACAATCCTCATTAGCTTATATGTTTGTATACATACTTGTAATGTTTACTTTTGAATACTAACAAGTTGTATTTGCTAAAATAATTCTAACAGGGCATTTAGGTTCTATGTCACTAATCATCATGGAAGGCATGATCTAGCAAGGAAGGGAAAGTTGGCTATAAAAACACTATGTGCGGTAAGTGTAACTTACTTTTTCAGTACTCCATTACATGGCTGTCAAAAGCATTACTTAACATTTTCATATGCAAAACATATAGTGCCCCAAGCAGAAGCCTGGGAGTGTACATTGTGGATACTATATATGTTCTATAATGAGTAACACCGGTGCCTACAGGAGACACCCCTTAAGGGTAAGTTTGAATCTCTTCACCCGTAGTATAAAAACTTCGTAAATGATATGAAATACTAAACTGAAACTTGTTCTCTTGTAGTGGAGAGAAGAGAAAGGAATGAAAAGAGACCCATACAAGGATGACCAACTCTTAGAGCTCGTCGGCGACCTTTGCAACTTCATATTGGACCAGATTGTACACGTTAGAGGCGCCTACCATAACCGAGAGTCTAAGTTATGTACAAATCCTCAGTACCAACACCTTCGTGAGACTGAAAGGCTAGCTCTAGGACATTGATAACAATGTGTATGGAATTTATATATTTAATGATGGATTGTATATATTCTTGTGAATTGGACTTGTAATTGTAGTTTATAGAATACTCTTGTGCTTGTAGTCGCGGTCGCGGGGCGTTCGGCAACGCGAACGCTGGTCGCGGAGCGTTCGGCAACGCGAACGCGGTTCGGAATGCTGGTCGCGGGGGGTTCGGCAACGCGAATGCGGTTCGGAATGTTAGTCGCGGGGCGTTCGGCAATGCGAACGCGGTTCGGAACTTTGGTCGTGGGACGTTCGGCAACGCAATTTTGAATTGTAAATTAAATTTTTTTTTTGCGAGAAAACGTACTGTAGGGGCGGTTCTAGATTGAACCGCCCCTACAAATACCTGTTTGTAGGGGCGGCTGGTACTACAGCCGCTCCTACAAATCGATTTGTAGGGGCGGCTGGTAATACAAGCCGCCCCTACAAATAGATTTGTAGGGGCGACTGGTAATACGAGCTGCCCCTACAAATCGATTTGTAGGGGCGGCCTGAGAACCGCCCCTACAAATGCATGATTTGTAGAGACCCTTGCGTAGGGGCGGCTGAGCAAACCACCCCTACAAAGGGTTACCAGCCGCCCTTAGAAATGCTTTTTGTAGTAGTGTGAGTCAGTAATAGGAGCTCCTTCTGTGGCCGTGGCCGGCGCATGAGAGCCAGGAGGTGGCGCACCAGGCGGAGTTGACGGTGGCATAGTGGATCCAGGGAACAGGTCCTCGCCTTCTCCCAAGGTGTCGCGCTTGGAGTGGCTATTGATGCGGACGCGCATGGAGGTGGCAATTCTTGGATGCCCGTACCGTGCGCATGCGCAGATACGCCTCCAGCGCTAATATTAGTAAATTGGTCAGCAGGGTTAACATTGCATGTATTTTCTCCTCCATTTGTTCCAGAATTTTCTTCATCAATTAAATCAGCAGGGTTAGTATTAGTAAATTGGTCAACTGCATGTGTACCCCCAGGATTTAGCAAAGTTGGATGAAGGAGATTGATTTCCGAACGACATTGTGATGGGGTTTGGAAAACGGAAAACTTCTTCATCAAACACAACATCTCGAGATATATAGACACATCTAGATGCTACATCGAGACACTCGAACCCCTTATGAAGATGGCTATAGCTTAAGAAGATGCAGCGTTTGGAACGGAATTCAAGTTTGTGAGAGTTATATGGATGCAAATTGGGCCAACAGGCACACCCCAAAACCCGAAGCGTATCATAATCTGGCTTATGCTGGAATAGACGTTCTAAAGGAGTAGATTTTTATAACTGGACTCGGAACACGATTGATCAAATAGGAGGCTGTGAGAAAGGCTTCATCCCAAAATTTCAAAGGCATAGATGCATCCGTTAAAAGAGACAAACCTGCTTCTACAATATGGAGATGTTTGCGCTCTGCTGCTCCATTTTGCTGATGCGCATGGGGGCATGAAACTAGATGGGTGATTCCTATCTTATCAAAGAAGGAGTTGAGTTTTTGGTACTCTCCTCCCTAGTCGGTTTGCATAGCAAGAATTTTGCGATCAAAGAGTCTCTCTACACGAGCCCAAAATTCTTGAAATTTGTGAAAACTTCAAACTTGTACTTCAAAAGATAGATCCAAGTGAATTTACTATAATCATCAATAAAACTCACATAGTATTTTTTTTCTCCCAACTGATTCTGGTGTGAAGGCCCCCAGACATCAGAGAACACAAGTTCTAAAGGAAAAGAAGATACACTTGAAGACTTTGCATAAGGTAATTGATGACTCTTAGCTTGCTAACAAGCATCACAAACCGACCTACTAGATGACTCATCTACACAAGACAAAATATTATTGTTTACAACTTCCTTAACAATAGCTAACGAGGGATGACCTAGACGATTATGCCACCAAGACAGAGGAATCCTGGTAGCACCACAAGCCTGCTTTATTGGATATGATGAAAGAGGATAGAGCCCTGTGTCACATCTTCCTCTAAGAATTGTACTGTCCGTTGCCTGATCCTTGATCAAAAAGAAATTGGGATGAAATTCCAAGAGTGCAGAATTATCAGAAGCTAATTTATGAATAAAGACAAGATTCTTTATGGCTTGTGGAGCATATAGGACATCTTTAAGATGAATGTTACAATTTGGGGTACGGACAGTAGTATGACCAATATGACTAATATTTAGACCTGCACCATTCGCTGTATGAATCTGATCACCTCCATTATATTTGTTTCGAAGGGTCAGCTTCTCCAATTCGCCAGTGATGTGATCTGTTGCACCAATTTGTGTCGATGTTATACGCATAGGATGATGAGTTGGACGTGGCTGCAACAACCAACTTAGGATCAGGAACATAATTTTTATCAAATTGATGCCAACACTTACCAGCTGTGTGGCCCTTTTTGAAACACACTTGGCAAAGAGGACGATCATCATCATCCAAATGCATTTGAATGAGCTGCTGCTGTTGGCGGGAAACACCAGGCCGCTGTGACGTGTTCCCACACCCACGACATGTCCCACGTCGAGGCCCAGAGGCACGCCCTCCTGGCGCACCCCGTCCTCCATGATGTGCAAACGTTGGCCGAGTAGCCAGAAGCACCGTTGAGTTCGACGCGACTTTCAAAGCTGAGGAGCTGCGAATAGAGTTCAGTCAAGGAAATCGGATTTTCCCTAGTTAGCACAGCGGATACGATCGGCTCGTAATCGATGTTGAGGCCGTTGAGGATGTACGCCGTCATCTCCTCATCATCGAGTGGCTTCCCGGCGACAGCCATCTCATCACGGAGGGAGCACATCTTGGTGAAGTGTTCAGTGATGGAGCAGCCCCCTTCTGAGTTGTAGAGAGAGCCAGGCACACATTGACCGACCAAGCACGTCGTTGTGCAACGGACGTGTTTGCCACACGTTGCCAGGTTTGCGCCGACGATCTGAATAAACACCTCCTTCAAAATGGAGGAGAAGATAAACCCGAGGATCTGCTGATCCCGGGCGAACCATTCTTCATACGCTGTGTTAGGGACTTTGATAGTCTTGCCATCGGGTCCCTTTTCATCGATCTCACCGTCTGGAGCTCCGGTCTCCCCGGATCACAGCGAGCACCTGGGCCTGCTGTAAGGAAAAAGCACATTTACTTTGGATTTTGGTGTTTAATGACCAACACAACTAAATTGAACTAATAAATTTAAAAGTGATTGTTTTGTAGTTCAATAGGGTGCAAGACGTGACTTGGACGAAGGCGACATGGTGATCCCATGATCAACACCATAAGCAAGACCCTAGAAGCACAAGAGAAGACCCAAGATATTAAGCAAAGTCCAAGCACGAAGATAAGAACCAAGTCGGACGCAAGATCGTGAAGAAACGAGCTTCACAGAGGTGACCGAACGCAGCCCTTATAGGGACCGGACGCGTTCGATCAGTTGCTCGGCAACAGTAGGCGTCTGCAACAGCGACCGGACGCTGAGTACTAAAAGTGACCGGACGCGACGATGACACTGTTCACAGTCGCAACAACAACTCAACACTGACCGGACGCTGGAGGGTGATCGACCGGACGCTGGAGGGTGATCGACCGGACGCAGGAACTACAGTGTTTGATTGAGTCCAGAGAGGTTCCAGAGCGGCGAAATTATGACCGGACGCGTCCGGTGGCATCGACCGGACGCAGGAACTGCAGCATCAGATCGAGTCCAGAGCGGCTCCAGAGCGGTGAAGTTGCGACCAGACGCGTCCGGTCAGGACGAAAGCAGCGTCCGGTCGGTAGCAGAAGAGCGGGTTTCGTCCTCAACGGCTACTTTCTCAATGGGGCTTATAAATCGACCCCCCCCCCAACCGGTCATTTGACATAGTGGAGCTGAGGAAACATATCAAGAGTGTTGATACACCATTTTAGTGATCTTCACTTGCATAGTGCTTAGTGATTCATTAGGTGATTAGCGTAGGTGCTTTGCGAAGTGCTTAGGTTGATTAAACCACCGCTTATGCACTTGCTCTAGGTTTAGGCCTAGTGTTTAGTGAGGTTTGCATACCTCTTACCACTCGGTGCTTGCGCGCACCATTGTTGTACATCGGAGGGGCTTGTAATCTTGCGAGATCATACCAACCGTATTTGTGGTGTGGCCGTCACCGTGTATCGGAGGGAACAAGGCCCATGGCGGTTTGGCCGGAAGCTTGATAGTGAAGACGGCGGGGAGCGGTCTGGGAGAGGCTTGCCGAAAGGCACACCGGAGACCCACTCGCGCGTGGGGAAGGCCCGGGGCTATCCACGGAGTTACCCGACTGGGAGCTTGGCCCTTGCAAGGGATTCCTTGCGAGGGGCTCCAATGAGGATTAGGGCGAAGCTTGCGCGCTTCTCGATATCTCGGTAAAAATACCAGAGTCATCGACGGAAGTTTGCATATCTCTACCTTACTCTTTAGCTTCCGCATTTACATTGTTTGCATAACTCCTTTTGCGGTAGAGATAGCAACACACTAGCAAAACCGTAGTTGCATATTTAGATAGTTTATCCTTTTGCATAAGTTTTGCTAAGGTTAGAACAAGAGGCCATAGTTTAGAGTTGGAGTTTTAAGTTGTCTAATTCACTCCCTCTTAGATGTCACGGTCCCCTTTCACCTGCCATAAGGCGTAGTTGTTTTTGTTCAGCTTCTCCGCGGTCTAGATGGCGAACAGAGGATTGGAGGTGGTGGAGCTCGATGCCATGGAGGCTATCTGGTTGCCTATCTAAGCTCTGATTACCATGTAAAAACTCAGAGGCGCATACAGGGAATCTCTAGGCCCGATGTTGGGTCCTTAGTGAGTGCGTGTTAATTGAGTGAATGAAAGAGCCCCATCTGTGGCATTTACATATAACAGGTTAACCACCTTGAGATGGCGGCAAGGCAAATACATTTGATCCTATAACTTCGTTCAACACTTGACCCTACAAGTAATGCATGCCATGCATGTCTATAATCTTGTTCAACACTTGACCCTATGAGTAATGCTACACTTGACCCTCAAGGGTTTTACATGTTTATCCTTTAACATGAAACACTTAAAAAACACTTGAAAACCATTTCAAACATATGTAACATCCAGATAAAACATTTATAACATATGTGTGAAAACATATGCAGCATCCAGATAACCATACATGAAACATGCATCTATAAAAAACAGATGAAACATTGAAAACAGAAGTTTGCAACATACGTGTACAACCATTACAACATATGAAACATCCCGATCTACTTTTGCAACATCGGTATAAAACACTTGCAACGTACCTATGAAAACATCCAAAACACTTGAATCATACGCTTGCAACATGTGTTTTTCATCCTTCTTCTTCCAAACGATGCAGAGCAGAGCGGGGAACCGCCGGTTTCGGCCAGCCGGCGGCCGAGGATGGTGGCGCGACCTGGCAGCGGCCAGTTGCGCCTACGCCTGCACCTGGCTTGGACCTGGTTAGTGACAGCCCCCTCTCCTGCGCGATGGTCGCTGAGCGCGATGGAGAGGGAGGAAGGCGGCTGCTGGCCCTCGGATGCAGTGGAGATGGAGGATGGAGGAGGGGCATGGGGGAGGTGGAGAGTGTGGCGCCAGGGAGCGGCGTGGAGAGGAGCGGGGACAGGACGCTGAGGAAGGCTGCTAGGAGCGCCAGCTCGGCGGTCAGTACGGGCATCGCGGCTGCGGTGAGAGAAGAAACTGCGCAACATGGGAGGCGGAAGAGAAATGCGTACGTTCTTTTTATTTTATTTTTAGAGGCCAGGCTGGTTCTGCAGGCCATATCATTATCGAATTAGAAATGTTTAAGTTAGAACATAGCGAGTACTGTAGAAACAATGGGCTTGTGCAGTGCACCGAGCCCAGGCCCACGGCGGTCTACGAGGCCGAAAAGATGGCCCAGCTCAACCAAACCGCAGTAGCACCACCACATCAGACATCACCATTGCCGCCGAGAAAATTGGAATTTCGCCCTCATGGCGTGGGCTTGGCCCAAATACCATCAAGTTCGTGGGCTTCGCTGAACTGCCCTTATGAAATAGGTGTTTCACATTTTTTTGCCATTTCCTGATTTTAGACCACCTTAAAAAAATCAGCCCAAATTTTTACCTGATCTGACCATTTTACCCCTGTCTCCGTTACTCCTCGTTCTCTCTCCTCCTCACGGAGACACGGACGGTAAGCCATCTCTCTCTCTCTCTCTCTCTCTCTCCCAGCGGGGATATCTCCCGGGCGAGAGCAGGACGCCGGCGGCCGCCGTCCTGGGCCGCTCCTCCCCAGGCGCGCCGCCCCATCGTGAGTCGTGACTGAACCGCATCATCCCTTGCGCCAACTGCTCCGGCGAGTTAGGCATGGCGGTGCTACAAACGCACCAGCACGGCTGGGCCCCACCCTGCTCCACACGAGCGCTCGAACTTGGAACTGAGAACGAAGAACAGAAGGAGCGAGCGCTGCAAGGCCTGAGCCGATTTCTGCAAGACCGAGCAAATCAGAAACGTTGCAGCAAGGGAAGGGCAGGGACTGCACTGCGCCATTCCACTTCACACTGGTGGCTACTGTCCCCAACCAGAAACGCACGAACAGGAAGCTGAGTGGAACGAACAGAAAAGGGCGGCTCCAAGAAATTCAACCAAATCCTACCCAAACCTTCATGAACCGCTCCCAAACTTTGCACAGATGCAATTCAACCTGGCACGAACCTATTCCCCAAAAATCATTGTCTGAGATTGACCCAAACTCTGAAAATCAGGATTGAAACCAAGAACGAAAATAGGGAAAAATAGGACGCGTGGTCGCCGGCCTGGCACGAACGGTAGGGGCGAGGACGCCTGGTGACGCGCGGCCTGTCGGCGGCGGCCGGCGTCGACTGGAGCGACGGCGATAGCACCATCATCACCATGTGGCGGATAAGAAGCCGGACAGGCGCGCCACCCACAGCATCACGCTGCTCCTCGTGGCTTGGCTGGGGCCGCCTTCGCCTGGGGCAGGGAGCCGTCTTGAGGGCGGATGACGGCGGCGAGGCTCGGCCTGGGGGCGTGGCGCGGGGGTGGGGGCGGCCTGGGGCGGTGGTGCTCAGCGCTCTGCCTTTCACTCGAGCGAGAGAACAACGAGAGGGGGAGAGATGAGAGCGCAGGGCATAGGTCAACGAGCTCAGGGGCAAAATTATCACTGGAGGCTAAAATTTTGACTGAAAAAATTTTAAAGTACACTTAAACCTCAAAATGACGTTATAGCGTATTGAACTCGTTTCGTAAAAGCATTTCGGTGAAGCCCACGAAGCATTTGGGCGCCCGCTCCCCGTAACGGCAAAATTCCGATTTTCTCATTGCCGCCTCCTCTCCCTCCCCTCTCTCTCTGTCTCTCATGGCGCAGCTCCCAGGCCCCGCCGCCGCCACCAATGTAGCGGCCGTGAAAGAAGAGACTGCCGCCTGGGAGGACGCGCTGGATCTGGGTGACTCCGACATCCGCTTCGATCCCCGGTCCCACCCTTTCGACGCCACCGCCTCCCAGCTCCAGGAGGACAAACCCCCGCACCCCTCCCACCACCACCACCACCACAGCATCCCCGGGACCGCCGCCGCCGCCGTCCTGGACACGGTCCTCCCCCTCTCCGTCACCCGCCCGCCTCTCTCACTGGGACGCGGGGACGCGCGCGCCACGGACGCCGACTTCCTGCGGCCCCCGTGGCACTGCGCCCTCCAGTTCCTTGGTGAGGGGTTATTCAGTGAAGGCCTTCCTTCGCGTTTCGTGGCGCGGTTGTCTCCGTGTGATGTGTTTGTCCGTCTTTGGTGGCTTGGGTGCAGGGAACGACCGTGCGTGGGAACGGCCGGGGATCAGGGCCATTAAGGGCGATGAGGATTTGCTTCGAGCACTTTGGTGCGTGCTCCGCACCTGCCAAGCTTTTAGTTTTTCATGGCCGTTTCATCTGATCCTAGCGGGGATATTTTGGGGGTTCTCTGTTGACATCAGTGTGTTGTCATCAGGTGGCTGGGGTGGTGACCTCGTGCAAGCCAAACGGGCTCGGAGATCTCTTCTTGATTCTAAAGGTTAGCGCTCAGCATGTCATTTAGTTCTCTGTGCTGTCTTGTTTTCGTTTTAGTTATTTTTTCCCAGAGAAAACAATCAAGGGAGCTGTATGTCATTTCATTGAGTGCGCCACTGAAACAAGAAGCAACCTAAAAACTGAGACAACAGTCCTTAGAAAATATGGTTTGTGAGGTCTTTGGCCCCAGCTGCACACCATAAGGCACTCTCTTCCAATGCCCTCACAACCAAGTTTGTACTTGGAAAAGATCCATCCAACATGCAATCAACGCAATGTTTCCACTACTCTCATACCACCAGGATAATCAAAGTATTCAAGCCTTCCTTCTCTATGCTGCTTGTTCACACCTTTTGATTGCACAGCACACCCATGTAGAAAGACTAGGCAAGCCTTTGTCAGGAACTAAAGCTTGTAAACCCAGCTTCTGTGACACGATGAACCACACTTCCTTTGAAACTACACAGGAAACCAACATGTCATTGATGTTCTCAGCTGCTTGATTGCACAAAAGGCAAGAAGCAGGGTGAGGCTACCCTCGCTTAACAACCTGTCAGCTGTCCAACAGCGTTACAGTCATTTAGGACAGCTTGCCACTAGAAGAACTAACCCATCAATGGAGCCCAAGACTTCCAAATATATTTCCAAGGTGTAAACCCGTTAGATTCCACGAACAGAGTTGTAAGCTGATTTGCTTAAATATAATCCTGACCCTGTCTATTTCTAAGGGTACTGGCATTGAAATCCATCCTGGAGGGTGACATTTTGTAGCAAGTCACATAGTTGGAGATATTCCATTGTTGCCTTTAAAGTGAGAGCACCTCTGATATCTTTTACCCATCCCCTATTTACCACAGCCTCCTTCACAATTCTCCATTTAATTGCTTGCCAGGGACAAGGATGATAAGGTTGGTAGTAACTTCTGGTATGGTCTTTCCTTGCAGCCATAGATTAGTTTAGAATTTAGTAGCGAACCCATCCCCTACATTGGTTATCTTATCATATCCTTATCAAAAACAGCTCTCACGGTTGGATGCACCTGGATTTATGACCCTGTCCATGGTTGACCAGAGTCTGTTTTCTCAAAGCCATACCCATCTTGCTTATGGCGCCCAACCAAGAAGGGTCAGATCATGAATATCAACTATCAAGCCCACAAAATTGAAGTTGCTGTTGTCTGTTGAACTCACTGCCAATAAACAAGTCAATTACCACCATTGTCCTCTTGGCCTTTCCAAAGAAAGCCTTATCTTTTATCAATTGCCTTGATCATCAATTTTGGAAGGCTCATAACGGTCATAAGATATGTCAGAAACACCTGTACCAAAATTAGTCTACCATCTTCTGTTCTTCAAAGGGGCCCTCCAGCTTGGCAAATAATCAGCCACCTTATCAACAAATGGCTACAATTCGGTTTTGGTGAGCTTCTTCATGGACAAAGGAAGCCCTAGATAAGTACCTGGAAAGTTCTTGATTTCACATGTGAGATGATCATGTAAATTTCAAGCTCTTTGCACTCGATTAGTGTGGCAGAGGTCTTGCGATTTAAGAATATTGGCTTTGAGGCCTGAAGCTTCTCCAAAAATGTGCAATGCTTGCTTGATCAGTTTCCATATCCTTCACAACGGGCCGTATCAATAAAACAGCATCATCAACATATAAGGATGGCTGGTGCTGGTGCCATAGACCATGGAATAAGAGTAGCTTTAACAATCCTTGTGATGCTCTAAAGACCAAAGAGTTAAGAACCTCCATTAACAAAACAAATAGCATGGGTGATAGTGGGTCGCCTTGTCAGAGACCATGAATGAATCTCTCCTAGTTCACTGTTCACCAAGACACAGGTGGAGAATAGGTGGGCAGCAAAGCACATAGCACCGTTGCATCACCAATGACCAAAATGTCTTTTGTATGTCTAACTTAAATAGGGTATAGGGATCCTTTTGTCTATGTAAGATTCTTGTTGTCTGTTGGAATAGTAAGAAATTATCATGGATGCATCTTCCCCGAATAAAAGCACTTTGACTAGCTGATACTGTGGAACTACTTTAGTGCACGTTTGTCAGCCAAGAGTTTTGTAATAAATTTTTAGAAAAATTGTATGCCAAATATATAGATCTTAAGTCTTTCACTTGAATAGCATCAACTTTGTTTTTTATCAAAGTGATAGAAGTAGTGTTTGGCAGTCCAACCTTTGCCATCTGACCTAGCAGCTGCCTTCGTCTAATTTTGCTTAATGATCAAGAAACAAGACCTATATCAAATGGACCATAAACCCATCCAAACCCAGTTCCTTATCTTGAGGAATGTCCTTTACAATGGCCCAAACCTTATCTCCAGTAGATATGTCATCTAAATTTTCTAAATGATGGTGCTGCAGGTTATGCTCATTGGGATCAACAGTGAAATATCTGTGTAGAGCAGTCCCCAGGAAATTTGAATTTCATCTTCATTAGTGACAATCTGATCCTCCACTGCTAATGAAAAAAAGGAAGTATCTGCAGCACCCTCTTTTATATAAAGAATATAGAGGAAGTTGAGCCTAGCTTAGTTATTTGGTGTGGATGTTCACCTAGACCACTCAGTTTACACATTTGGGTGCCTATTTTCTTAACATATAAAAGCTGACTAATTCCACCTATGTTGATCTAGGTTTTAGCAACTCAGCCTAGGTCAGATGATCAAGAGTGTGGATGTATTCTCACACCACCCAAGATGTCGAGGAAAAATTGGGTGCCTAAATCTTAACTAAAAAGCCACATAGTTCCTCCTAGGTTTTTCAAGTTTTTTGGGCCAAACTGGCTATTGGGTGCCTTCACTCGACCTTTCAAGCAATACCCTCGGGATGTTTCTCCCCTTGGGTGTAGTTATTATATGAAGAATACAGGACATAGCTTTGCGATTGTGTGCTTCAAAGAGGATAAACCAAAACAAAGCATTATTGGTTTTCCGTAATCAATCCTCCATTGATATGTTGAGCTGAATATCAACTGTTTACTCTTGATAGGATGCAACCAACTCAATTGGTGCCTCAGTTCACAAGAAAGTCCTTTTAGAGGAGAATAATGGCCATGATATCTCAATTGGGTGTGCTGTTGTTTTTAGTAAGGTGAGTACATAAGTTGTGACTTATTTTGTTGTCAAACTACTACTGTGGTGGCTGGTGGCAAGTGATTGGTTCAGCTGCTAAATATGTTGTTTTCAAGTCCAGGTAGCTATTTTCCGTCCGTCTCGCAAGTTGTGCTACCTCAATGTTACCAAAGGAAAAGTGATCAAGGTATTATTCATAGTTTCATACTAATTTAGATTGCTACTGATTACTGTAATCTGTTCTGATATACATGATGATGCTTTCCCAGTTTAATTGTTGTTGAAATCAAAATTGTTGAATATAATTACTACTGAAGTAAAAAGAAATAAATCAAAGTGAACTACTCTGGGATTTGTACAAAAATACTCTTGTTCTGCTTAGCCATTTTTGGAATCTGGTTATACCAGTTATCAACTGCAACTTTGTGCATTGGATCTGCATTAATGAGGTACAAACTGTTATCTGAAGGCAACATATCAAGTGCAATCACATTGTCAGGTACAATTTTGCAGTCAACTATTGGTTTCGGATTGACTCAACGTATCGTGTATAAAATCCTGAAATTTTAATGATTCAGTGATTCTACGATTACAAAAAGGGGGCAGACCCAGTGCCGGAGGCTCCTACATGAGTGGGGTCTGGGGAAGAGATAAACCGAGACAAGCCTTTCCCCCGCAAAATCTACGGAGAGGCTGTTTCGAACCCACGACCTGGTGACTCAGTGAGACAGCTCTCACCACTGCACCAGGCCTGCCCTTCAGTGATTCTACGATTACACTGAAAAAAAATATGGCACTTGGTATCTCCCTTAAATTCAATTGCCTTCCAAATCTCAGGAGTCAGGACTCAGGACATGAAGTTTATAACCATCTTTCCACAGCAGTTTCATGGTGCTATTTTTGTCAATATTGAAGCACTATTACAATGCTCTCAAACACATTACATCATAATAATATTTTTTGTACAGAAATCCTCTTGGGACATATGGGTATAACGATGCAAATATTTACAGGTTTTTACTAAGGATTGTGCTGCCCCAGCTAAGCAAGTGATTTCATCTAGTACTACTGAAAGAAGTCAAGGTGGAGATTCTACCAGCAATATAATGATGAAAATTTTTGGTCGTGAAGACATGATGCCGAGTAACAATGAGATGACAGGTACTGAGGTTTCTCATGAACACCATGCAACACCTGATTCAAGTAATAGCGCTTCAACGTGGGATATTTATGGTGGGTTTAGTGTAGGAAGTAACCAGGAGGGTAAATTGCTGGTAGGAGATACACACAATAAGCATACATCAAGCTCCAGTACTGATGAGCATCCCCAGCAAAATTTGAGCATTCCAAACACTACAGGTTGCTTCTCAACCCCAAAAGAAAATGTTAATACCAGCAGCGGATCACTTCTCAAACGCAAGAGGGCTGTATCAGAATGGACAGAGGAGCAGCTTTCTGAACTGTTTGCTGACTACTAGCATTTTAGTATATATCTGATAAACAAGTTGTTAGATTTTTATTAGTCAATGTATGGCAGTTATATTAATGATCTGAGCTTGTAAGAACTTGACAAGTTTTGTACAGTGGCACTTATAGCCTCTAGAGCTGCATATGGTTGTCCAGGAGCTCACTTAGTCACTTTTCTGAAATGGCTGTCATGCCAGTCTTTCAGTGTACACAATTTTATGCTTCTGTCTTCTGATAATTGAACTACAGATAATTGTGTCATTGTATATAAAAAAACTGGGAAAGCAGAGGTTTCTCTGTAGTCAGTACCCATTTTCATAAGATACACTTCATTTCTAAGCATTTTCAGGATTCTTTATGAATTGACCTGGACATGTTACTCTGGTTTCATCTTTAACTTCAAGAATAGACAGCAGGTGGCTAAAAGGCATAAAAGCACATGTTTCTGGTACAATTATCTGCCTGCCATGTTTCACCAGATGCACGTTGAAGTACACTTTGTTTAATCTCTATATAAAACGTGTGCATGATAAGTTGGCTTGCTACAATATGATATGTGCAACATTTGTTGCATAAACAACAATTCGCAAGATAAAAGAGATGATCAGAACAACATAAGTCTAGGCTCCAGAGACATTGATGGGAGCTAATCCATCCGTTCCAAATTATAAGTCGTTTTGATTTTTTTGTTCATCCATTTTGCTATGTATCTAGACATATTATTGTATCTAGATGTATAGCAAAAATGGATGTACCAAAAAAAAGTCAAAGCGACTTATAATTTGGAACGAAGAGAGTACTAATTACAATGCATTATATTGCCGGGAACAAAAACGCATACCAAAGCCTTACTCAGTGGTCAAGTTTAAACCAATTCATAGACAAGTTGCCTTCCATTATGAAAACTAACCCACTGCCACAAGATTAAGGTATATCAAGATATTTTAATGCCTATCACACGCTAGGATTACATGAAGAATTGAAGATGTCATTACATCACATTTCATTATACACAGCAGAGCACCCTATCGGACATGAA
>NW_027096527.1:11752-40000 GCF_019320115.1 Miscanthus floridulus | reverse complement strand
TGTTCTTTTTTATTCTGGAGCTTCGCATTCTTTCATATCACAAGCATTTGTTAGAATGCATAGCATACCCTTATGTGCCATGAAAGATCCTATACTAGTAAACTCACTAGGAGGCAATATGTAAGCTTCTTATCATTGTCTTCCAACTAGTCTATCCTTAAGGGGGTAGAGTTCAAAGTGAGCCCCATTGTGTTGAGAACATCTGACATTGATGTGATTCTAGGTATGGATTGGATGATACAACAAGCAGTGATTCAGTGTAAGGAGAAGGTAGTTGTTGTGACCAAACTGAATGGGAATAGAATCTGTGTCAATGTTGTAGTGCAGAAGCAACCAACAGCCATAGTGAACCAGCTTGGTGATAGCGCCAACAAGGAGGACCCAGTAGTGGATGAGTTTCCAGATGTGTTTCCCGATGACTTGGCAGGTATGCCACCTGACTATGACATTGAGTTTATTATTGAATTATTACCTAGAACTGCACCTATAGCTAAGCGTCCATATAGAATGGGGGTTAATGAATTAGAGGAACTTAAGAAATAAATAAAGGAGTTACAGGAGGAAGGTTTCATTCGTCCTAGTTCATCACCTTGGGGAGCACCGGTTATATTTATTGACAAGAAGGATGGTACCCAGAGGATGTGTGTTGATTATTGGTCACTAAATGAGGTTACTATCAAGAACAAGTACCTGCTATCTAGAATTGATGACTTGTTTGATCAGTTGAGAGGTGCTTGTGTTTTCTCTAAGATTGATCTTCATTCTGGTTATCATCAGTTGAAGATTCGTGCAACTGACATATCCAAGATAGCTTTTACTATGAGGTATGGTTTGTATGAGTACACCATTATGTCCTTTGGATTGACCAATGCACCTGCATACTTTATGTACTTGATGAATAAGGTGTTCATGGAGTTTTTGGATAAGTTTGTGGTGGTATTTATCGATGATATATTGGTATTCTCCAAAACAGAAGAAGAGCACGCTAAACATCTAAGGTTGGTCATGTAGAAGCTCAAGGAACACAAGTTGTATGCTAAGCGAAGCAAGTGTGAGTTTGGGTTGAAGAAAGTTTCTTTCCTAGGCCATGTTGTCTCAAATGGTGGAATAGCAATAGATCCAAGCATGGTGAGATATGTGTTGAACTAGAAGCCACCAACCGATGTGGGAGAGATTCGTAGTTTCTTGGAATTGGCTGGATACTATAGAAGGTTCATAGAAGGGTTTTCTAAACTTGCCAAGACTATGACAGCCCTATTGGAGAAAAATGCTAAGTTTGTGTGGTCCGAGAAGTACCAAGCTAACTTTAAAGAATTGAAGAATAGGCTGACTACCGCCCTAGTATTGGTTTTGCCAGATTTGAGCAAGAACTTTTCTATATATAGTGATGCATCTTGTCAAGGTCTCAGATGTGTTCTTATGCAAGAAGAAAGAGTAGTGGCCTATGCATCCCGACAGTTGAGAAAGCATGAGCTAAACTATCCTACTCATGATTTGGAGTTAGCAGTAGTGGTTCATGCTCTACAAATATGGAGGCACTATCTTATTAGACATAAGAGTGATATCTATACTGATCACAAGAGTTTGAAGTATATTTTCACTCAGACAGATCTGAACTTGAGACAGTGTCGATGGTTGGAGTTGATTAAGGATTACGATCTAGAAGTACACTATCATCCTGAAAAGGTGAACATTGTTGCCGATGCTCTTAGCAGGAAGAGTTACGCCAATGAGATGCAAGTGGCATCTATGTCAAGTGAGGTGTGTGATGAACTTAAGCAACTAAACTTGGGTTTCATCACTAATGTAGTAGAGTTGGTGATAGAGCCTACATTGGAGCTAGAAATATGCAAGGGTCAGTTACAGGATAAGAAGTTAAAGGAAATCGTGGAGAACATAGTGATTGGTAAGGCATCAGGTTTTAGTATGGATGATAATGGAACTCTATGGTATGGGAAAAGACTATGTGTGCATGAGAATAAGGCTATACGAGATGTAATTCTTCGTGAAGCACATGAGTCTACTTACTCTATTCATCCCGAGAGTACCAAGATGTACTTGGATCTGAAGGAGAAGTATTGGTGGTATGGACTTAAGAGAGATGTGGCTGAATATGTTGCTATATATGATAAATGTCAGAGAGTCAAAGCTGAACATCAAAGACCTATAGGATTATTACAACCAATGAAGATACCTGAGTAGAAGTGGGAAGAAGTTGGTATGGATTTCATTGTTGAGTTACCACGCACTCAAGGAGGTTATGATTCAATATGGGTGATAGTGGATCGGTTAACTAAAGTTGCTCACTTTATATCGGTCAAGACTACTTATAATGGACCGAAGTTGGCCCAATTATATATGGAGAATGAAAGCATCTAGGCCCCTAGTAGGGTTTCGGTGATTAATGACAATACAAGATTACTATGACTCACGTGTGTTTTGCAGAGGTAATTAAGTTAGGTCATGGTAATGGAGATCAATTGAGCAATCAAGCTGGCCAAGCCCCTACGATGGAAATCATTTCAATTTCAAAGGATGGACGACAAGGTTAAGGATGACTAGTTCTAAGTGTCGATTGGAGTTGGAGAGACACTTAGAGTAGTTTAGGACTTTGTTTTTCCTTTGGCCGTACTATTAAGGGGGGTATGGATGGGTAGCTTGACCTAGGTGAGTCTAGTGAGTTAGGTGTGGTACACACTTGTTAAAACTAGCACTAGGTAGCTCTAAAATAGCCCTTAGATCCAATGGAGCAAACTTCATTCACATATGATCGAGAGTTGGAAGTGAATGGAGGGTCAAATACTGACCGAACGTTGGCTCCGGTTTGACCGGACGCTGGCTCAGGGTTCAGTTAGTTCATTTGACCAAGGTGTTTGCGTCTGGTTTGACCGGACGCTGAGAGGTCAAGTGACTGGACGCTGAGAGGCAGCATCCGGTCGACTCCAGTAAGGTTCCAGAGAGGGAAAAACATGACTGAACGCGTCCGGTCACACTATAAACATTAGAGTTCGGGGTATACTGACCGGAGCGTCTGGTCACCCCGCAGAGGCACATAACGATTCGTTTTTTAGCCTATGTTATAAATAGAGCCTCCACTCATGTGTGGGGGTACTTTTGCTCATTCCAACAGCTGAGAAACACCTTAGAGAGTGCCAAGAATAGCAAGGTCTTAGTGAGGTGATTGAGATTTGAGAATCCCAAAGAGAGTCCTCATTAGTGAAGATCAAGAGCAGCAAAGTGTGCATCCACCTTCTTATTAGGCTTGTCGTGGTCAAGTGAGAGTTCGTGCTTGTTACTCTTGGTGATTGCCGTCACCTAGACGGCTTGGTGGTGATTAGGAGCTTGGTGATCATCCGGAGAGCTTTTGGATGACCCAACTCACATTGTGAGCGGTTGTGGGTGATTCACCACGACGGAGTGTCGAAGAATCAACTCGTAGAGAGCACTTGATCATTGCGCGGATCAAGGGGGAGCTACACCCTTGCGCGGGTGCTCCAACGAGGACTAGTGGGGAGTGGCGACTCTTCGATACCTCGGCAAAACATCACCGTGTTCCTCTCTCTCCATTTACTTTGAGCATTTACTTTGAGCAATTCAATACTTGTCTTTACATTCATAAAATTGCCATGCTAGAGTAGGATTGGAATTTAGGTTGCAAGTCTTTTGTGTGGTAGAACACTTAGAAACACTTTCTAGGCACAAGGGGTTAATTGGGCTAACCATAGAACTTAATTATTGCAAAGAAATTTAGAATTAGCCCAATTCACCCCCCCCCTCTTGGGCATCTTGATTCTTTCAATTGGTATCAAAGCCTTGTGCTTATGTTTTTAGGCTTAACCGCCTAGAGCAAGATGTCTCACGGGGATGGACCTCCTCCTATCTTTGAGGGAGATGATTTTCCTTATTGGAAAATTCACATGGAGGCGTATTTGGAAGCTCTAGATGTTGGTATTCTTAGAGCTGCCTCACAAGGCTTCCCAAAACCTCGAGATGCTACTCACCTATAAGGCGATGAGGTGAATTATGAGAAGTGTAATACAAAGGCTCGAAACACCATTTTTAGAGGCCTTTGCAAAGATGTGTTCAATCGGGTGAGGAACCACAAAGACGCCCATGCACTATGGTCGAACATTTGTGTGCTCCATGAGGGAACAAAGAGTGAGCGTGAGGAATGCTATCATCTTGTCATGAAGAAGCTCAACTCTTTTGAAATGTTTTCTAAAGAATGTGCTAATGAGATGTATTCATGTTTGAATGTTCTTGTAGAGGAAGTTAATGGGCTTGGACTCACTCAAATGCAACCATCCGATGTTGTAAGAAAGATCTTGAGTGTCCTCCCCATTGATAAATATGGGCATATTGTGACCATGCTACATCAAGGTGATCTTTCCACTGCTACACCGACACAAGTCTTGGGAAAGATCAATGCTCATGAGATGTATATGCACATCACACCTCAAGATGGCTCATCGTCTACAAAGAAGAAAGAAAAAGACTTAGCATTCAAAGCTAGCCAAGAGAAGGGCAAAGCAAGGCTTGAGTATGAGAGCTCAAGTGATGATGAAGTTGATGATGAAAGCCTTGCTCTCATGGTGAAAAAACCACCAAGATGCTAAAGAAGCTCAACAAGAGTGGCATCAAGTTCGATGGCAAGAAGAAGTTCTTCACAAGCTCAAGAAGAAAGCCAATCTCTGAGATGGATTGCTACAATTATGGCGAACTTGGTCATCTAGCTCACCGATGCACAAAGCCCAAAAAAGATAAGTTCAAGAACAAGAACAAGAACAAGGGCAAGAAAGATGACTCAAGCAATGAAGATAAAGATGAGAAGAAAAAGAACAAGCCATACAAGAAGAGAGATGGCAAGAAGAAGGACTTCCACAAGAAGAAGAAGAGTGGAAAGGCTTACATTGTCGGTGATTGGCTCACAGACATTGATTCATCTAGTGGATCATCCGATGATGATAGTGACGACGAGAAGGTGGCCACTATTGCTATTGATTCTTCATCATCTTCACCGCCACCACCATCATCATCCTCTACATACCTATGCCTTATGTCCAAAGGTGAATGAAAGGTATCACATGATGATGATAGTAGTGGTGATGATCATGCTCATAATGATGATAGTGATAGTGATAGCGATGATGATGAATATGAGTCACCTACTTATGATGATCTTGTTAATTGCTAAAGAAATACACTAAGATCATTATAAAGACTAGAGCTAAAAATGAAAAGCTTGAGATTAAGAATGATTCTCTTTTA
The DNA here is from genome assembly GCF_019320115.1 of Miscanthus floridulus. Lineage (NCBI taxonomy): Eukaryota > Viridiplantae > Streptophyta > Magnoliopsida > Poales > Poaceae > Miscanthus > Miscanthus floridulus. The sequence continues at coordinate 34,732 of NW_027096527.1, read as the reverse complement.
GCTAAATGTGACATAGCCGAAAAGGCTATTGTTGAGCTTAGAGAAGCAAATGATGCTATGTCATCCAAACTCAAGGAGCTCAAATCTTCTAAGAAAGAGCTTAAAGATAAACATGATAAACTTGAGTGGGTGCACAAAGAGCTCATCACTAGCCACAACAAGCTAAAAGATGAATATACTACTCTCAAGATTAATCATGACAATCTTGTTATTGCTCAAGAATTTTTACCCAATGAGCCACATGATGCTACTAACAATGTTGTTAAGATTGATATAGCTACATCATGTGATGATTTAATTGATGAGAGCATTGAGCAAGGATCTAGTGGCAAAGGTAAGCAAGTGGTTGAGTGTAATGACTATGATGAGTATGTCAAGCTCAAGCATGACAATGAAAAACTCAAGAAAGAGTTTGAAGAGTTCAAAATCCACAACACCATTGTGCTAGAAACCCTTGATCATGATGGTGACTTGGTCCTTGAGAATGAGAAGCTAAAAGAAGAAAACAAGAAGCTCAAGGAAGAGAGGAACAAGGTTACACTCAAGGAAGATAAAAGTAGTGATGCACTCAAGGAAGAGAACAAAAAGCTCAAGTTGGGAAAAGAACATCTCAAGATTGGATTGAGCAAGTTCACAAGAGGCAAGCACCTTCAAAGTGAGCTCTTAATGAACACCATCATGAAGATGGATAGAAGTGGCATTGGATATGTGGCAAATGTAGAGAAGAAGAAGGCTCAAGCTCAACAACAACAATCAAAGCCAAAGCAAAAGCCATAGAGATGCTTTGAGTGTGGACAAGAAGGTCACTTTGCTCATGAGTGCCAAACTCCACCACCACAACCCTTGCCCAAGCATGCTAGACCCTTTGCTTTCAATGCTCACTACATGTTTAGAAAGGATTCTAGTGGAAAGATGAAAGTGATGTTCTTAGGACCTCCAAATAAGAATAGGCCTAAGAAAATTTGGGTTGCAAAGTCACTTGTAGAGAAGGTGAAGGGCCCTCAACAAGTTTGGGTTCCTAAAGCTTGATCTCTTGTGTGTAAGTGAACTACAAGACCAGTGGAAGTTATTGGGTTATTGATAGTGGTTGCACACAACATATGACCGGTGATCCTCGTATGTTCACCTCACTAGATGAAGAAGTAGATGGACAAGAAAGAATCACATTTGGAGATAATTCAAAGGGCAAGGTTAAAGGATTGGGCAAAGTGGCAATATCTAATGATCATTCAATCTCCAATGTGCTATATGTTGCTTCATTGAGCTTCAACTTGCTATCCGTTGGGCAATTGTGTGATCTTGGCTTCCAATGCTTGTTTACCGAGAAGGAAGTTGTTGTATCTAAGAAGGATGATGAACAAGTGATATTCAAAGGATTTAGATACAACAACCTATATCTAGTGGACTTCACCTCCGAAGATGTAAACTTGAAGACTTGCCTATTCACCAAAACAACACTTGGGTGGCTATGGCATAGAAGACTTGCTCATGTTGAGATGAGCTCACTCAAGAAGCTAATGAAGAATGATTTGGTGAGAGGGTTGAAGGATGTGAAGTTTGAGAAGGACAAGCTTTGTAGTGCATGTCAAGTCGGCAAGCAAGTTGCAAATACCCATCCAACAAAAGCTTTCATGTCAACCGCAAGAGTGCTAGAACTCCTTCACATGGATTTATTTGGACCAACAACATACAAGAGTTTGGGAGGAAATCTTTATTGTCTTGTGATTGTTGATGATTATTCAAGGTATACATGGGTATTCTTCCTTCATGACAAATCCAAAGTTGCATCTTGCTTCAAGAAGTTTGCCAAGAGAGCACAAAATGAATTTGAAGTGAAGCTCAAGAAGATAATAAGTGACAATGGGAAAGAATTTGACAACACAAACATAGAAGCTTATTGTGATGAAGTTGGAATCAAACATGAAGTCTCTGCAACGTATACTCCTCAACAAAATGGTGTAGTTGAGAGGAAGAACCGGACATTGATCACTCTTGCAAGAACAATGCTTGATGAGTATAACACCCCTGAAGCTCTATGGGTGGAAGCAATCAACACCGCATGCTATGCATCCAACCACCTTTTCCTTCAAAAGTTCCTTGGCAAGACACCTTATGAGTTGCTCAATGGGAAGAAGTCGGACGTCTCCTTCTTTAGGGTGTTTGGTTGCAAATGCTACATCTACAAGAAGTGGCAACACCTAGGGAAGTTCCAAAGATGTTGTGATATTGGTTTTCTTGTTGGTTACTCATCAAAGTCCAAAGCATATAGAGTATTTAATCATACCACCGGCTTGGTTAAAGAAACATATGATGTGGAATTTGATGAATCTAACAGCTCCCAAGGAGCACATGAGAATCTTGATGATGTAGGTGATGAACCATTGAGGGAGGCTATGAAGAACATTCCGGTTGGAGACATCAAGCCTAAAGATGATGAAGATGATGTACAAGTGATTGATCCACACTCTTCATCAAGTGTACCACAAGATGGTGAAAAAGATGGGAGAGTAGAAAATAAAGACACTCATGTCTCCCATGAGCAAATGGTGGTACAAGCACAAGATGTTGATGCTCCACAACCTCCTCCTCAAGTGGTCAATAGAAGAAATACACTTCTACTATAAGATCATCCATAAGATCTCATCATAGGGAGTCCATCAAAGGGTGTAATGACTCATTCATAAAAACTTGCTTCATTTATTGCTCATCACTCTTTTGTCTCTTGTTTTGAGCCTACTAAGGTTGAAGAAGCTCTTCAAGATCCGGATTGGATAAATGCCATGCATGAAGAGTTGAACAACTTCACTCGCAATGAAGTGTGGACTCTTGAAGAGCGGCCAAAAGGTGCAAGAGTCAATGGAACAAAGTGGGTATTCTGAAATAAGCAAGATGATCAAGGTGTTGTTATGAGGAACAAGGCAAGACTAGTTGCAAAGGGGTTCTCTCAAGTTGAAGGTTTGGATTTTGGAGAGACCTTTGCACCGGTTGCAAGATTAGAAGCCATTCGTATCCTCCTTGCATATGCATCACATCATGAAATGAAATTATATCAAATGGATGTGAAAAGTGCATTTTTAAATGGCTTTATTAATGAACTAGTCTTTGTTGATCAACCTCCCGGGTTTGAAGACCCTAGATATCCTAATCAAGTTTATAGGTTGTCCAAGGCATTATATGGGCTTAAGCAAGCCCCAAGAGCTTAGTATGAGCGCCTTCAGGACTTCCTTATTGAGAAGGGCTTTACCATTGGGAAGGTCGACATCATACTATTCACCAAGAAGCTTGATGGGCATATCTTCATTTGTCAAGTATATGTTGATGATATCATCTTTGGATCATCAAATGAAGATTCTTGCAAAGAATTTGGTGAATTGATGTCGAAGGAGTTCAAGATGTCCATGATTGGTGAACTTACATTCTTCATCTCTCAAGAGAAATATACAAAAGATCTTCTCAAGAGATTTAAGATGGATGAATGTAAGCCAATCAAGACACCAATGCCAACCAATGGACACCTCGACCTAGATGAGGGAGGTAACAAGGTTGATCAAACTCTCTACCGTTCTATGACTGGTAGCTTGTTATATTTAACCGCATCTAGGCCTGACATCATATTTAGTGTGTGTATGTGTGCTAGATTTCAAGCGAAACCTAAGGAATCACATTTAATTGCCATAAAAAGAATCCTTAGGTATCTTAAGCACACACCAAGCATTGGTCTTCGGTATCCCAAAGGAGCTATATTTGAATTAGTTGGCTATTCTGATTCGGATTATGCCGGATGCAAAGTTGGTAGAAAAAGCACATCCGGAGGGTGCCATTTGCTTGGTAGATCACTTGTGTCTTGGTCCTCCAAGAAACAAAATAGTGTGGCTTTGTCCACCGCTAAAGCAGAATACATTGCAGCGGGTGCTTGTTATGCACAAATACTTTACATGAAACAAACTTTGCTAGACTATGGTGTAGTTCTAGAGAAAGTATCTCTTTTGTGCGACAAAGAAAGTGCGGTAAAACTTGCAAATAATCCGGTTCAACACTCTCGCACCAAGCACATAAATATCCGTCGTCACTTTCTTAGAGATCACGTTGCTAAAAATGATATATCACTAGAAGGTGTAAGGACCGAGAATCAATTGGCAGATATCTTCACTAAACCGCTAGATGAGGCAACATTTTGTAGATTGCGGAATGAACTAAATGTGCTTGATTTTAGTAACTTCACTAAAAATTGAGCTTGTGTAGTCCCTTGCATTGCATTGTAATATACAACATGTTTAATGCTTTATAATGCATATAGGACTTGTCTAACATGGTTAAGATAACCACCAAAAAGCGTGTGAAGAAGCTTAACCTTGGATCAAACTTGACAAGCAACTAGATTTACATTCAAGTATTGCATATGCATGAATGTTGTTTTGTTGTTTGTCTTCAAATCGCCCTCTTTTCGCCTATTTTCTTAAAAAGAATTATAGCCTAAGGCAAAATATTTTGAAAATTTTGAGGGTTTGAGAAAGGTCACTCACATCAGTCCCAATTGGTGTTTATTTGGATCTTATTGAAGTTGGGACTTGATTGGGAACAGGCAGCGCGAAGGAATTTGAAGATTTGCTGAAGAAGGAGTGACCGGACGCTGCACTGGACTCTGATGTCCAGGGTCCGGTCAGTTCATAGGAGGTGAACCTACTGCCGAAGGAGTGACCAGACGCTGAAACAGTGTTTCCCCAGCGTCTGGTCAGGAGGAGCTTCAGCGTCCGGTCGATGATGAAGACGTCAAGGCTAGGTGACCGGACTCTGGCTACGTCCGGTCGGCGTCCATCGGACATGTTCGATCATGATTCCAAATGATTTGGACCTCTATGGAATCGACCGGATGCTGGGTGGTAGCATCCAGTCGCTACCACCGGAGCGTCCGGTCAGTAGATTTCGTGCGGCATATGAACTATTTTTCGGTTTCCTTCTTTATTTTGTGGGGGGCCACCTTGTAAGCTAATCTCCGTCGCGATTTAACCTAATCCACTGCATCTCGCCCTTAGGCGCCAACATCGCCGCCTCCTGTGCCCGTGTGTCGAGCCGCCACCTCCTGCGCCACCACGCCTCCGGTCGCAAGCCCCCTCAGCCACGTGCCACCGCACGTCATCATCCTTGCACGCTGCCCGCATCGCCAGTAGAGCCGCCACGACGCCTACCGTGCCATCCTCCAGCACTGCCACCAGCAGCGCCTCCGCGCATCTCCCTACTGCACCACCAATGCCGCCGTGCCCTTGCTCCACCACCGAGCAATCCCACACCGTAGTGCCGTCCACGTCCATCGCCGGTAAGGCCCTGCCGTCGTGCCCTAGCAATCCATATTGCAACTTCGCTGTGACCTAGCTAATCATCACAGCACTAATTTCAATTGCATTTAGGGCCATCGATTCACTGCTCACCACAAACCCTAACCCTAGCCGATTCGGTGGTTCCATGCGTGTCTCTTCTTTTCTCGGATCACCAGTTCGTCAGGTAGCAAGCCCAACATCTCAATTTTGTATCTAAATTGCTTGCTTCCTAGGGTTTCGCATCTATTAGATATATTGTATTTATCTGTATATCCTTCTATTCCATCATGCAGTGAGTCGGTGCTGATGAGATCGTGTGGCAGTTGTCAGTTAACTCAGGGCCAAGCTCGTGAGTACAGATCGAGGCCAAGCCTCGGAAGCGACAGATTGACAGTTGATCTTTATTAGCGGTAGTTTTTCTTCAGATTATCAGATGGCTCGTACAAAGAATGTCGGTGGTGGTCCCGGTGATGAGGATCCGAGGCCCCCGCCTTGCTAGCCTACAGATCCTAAAGGCAAGGCAACCAAGAAACAGGCAGTCAGGAAGCGCAAGTACCCAGATGTAGATACAGCGAGGGCCACCGCAGTTGTAGAGGCCACAGAGCGTGCCGAGAGAGGAGGCACTCGTAGTGGAGTCCAGATTGTTGATCCACTTTCACCAGAGGTAATGGCTACACTTCAGCTTGTTGAGCATCTTCATGGTGGTCTAGCTAGGACCCTCATGATTGGAGGACGGCGTGTTGCCATTGATGAGGTTCAGCCTCAGGGGGAGCCACAGCAGGAGTCTCAGCCAGCTCAGCAGACATAGGAGGCACAGCCGACACAGCAGTCTCAGGAGGGTGAGCAGGTCCAGCAGGCCGAGGAGACCGAGCCGGCACCACAGCCATAGTTATGCCGCTCTGGTCGTACTCATGTCCCAATTTCACCGAGGCTAGTCACTCAGAGGAGGGGTTCACGTCCACCGCCTAGACCATAGGGTCCGCCTCTAGTGATCCATCTTGACTTGAGGGCCGCCACGGCCAAGCAGGTTTAGCAGCTAAGGTTTGTGGACTTTGAGGTGTGGTTTCCTCCGAGGAGGGATGATAGAGCGTCAGAGGGCTTCTACACACCGCTCCATGAAGATTTCTATAATGCATATCTAAACAGTGGAGCAGTTTTCATATCTCAGAGGGTGTGCCACATTGACTCTATAGTTGCAGCAGCTGGAGAGCACATTTGCCCCTACCTTACATATCTGTCAGGGCTATCAGGTTTGATTGGATGGACCGGACTATATGTTCCATCTTGGGTTCGGCAGTTCTATGCTTCCCTCTGGATTGACCCGCAGCATAGATATATTCACTTCGCATTCGGAGGAAGAGACTACCGCCTGACAAGCCAGAGGGTCAGGGAGATACTGAGGCTTTAGGAGCAGCTAGTCAGACTTCATGAGGTGTGCTATGGCTAGACAGCACCCCCAGATGCCCTCATGGTGGTAATGTGCCCCCTACTGACTTGGTTCGCCACTGCTTCACCGAGCCTTTCGGCGAAGGATCACGCAGAAACCCCAGTGACCTAAATCTCACTGCTCGCATACTTGAGGCTATTATGAGGAGGACACTGCTTCCTAGGATGGGATACAGAGAGGGCTTGACACGTATATAGTTGTGGCTGATCAACTCTCTGATGCAGCAGACAGTCTTTGATATTTTGGATCTTATTCTATTAGAGATGGAGGACACTATAGCTGAGGGCTTTAGAGGACACAGGCAGCTACCTTATGCTCACTGGATCACATGGCTTATCCATAGGGTAGTCATAGTGAGGCCACCAGAGATGCTTGTTGAGTACAGTGGTGCCACCACAGAGTTTCCTACCTATAACATGACACAGATGATCAGGCATAGTACACCTACAGCACCTAGTTAGCTGCGTCGATGTCCTGAGGTGCCAGAGACTGTAGCCTAGTAGGATGATATTATCAGGGGCACAACAGCTACTGAGGAGAAGGAGCTTGCTCAGTAGGAGGGTGTAGTCGTGAGTGACCCCAGTGATAGTTCTGATGATGACTACCAGCCCGTTCCTCAAATGCCTCCATAGCGACATGATCATGAGGTCAGCAGTTCTAGCTCAGTGCCACCTACCCCGCAGACAGACCCCGCTCTCCTTGCTATACTTGAGCAGATGAGGCAGGACTAGGCACACTAGGCTCAGGAGACAGCTGCTACGTTTGCACAGTTCTAGACTCGGCAGGATGAGTTCTAGCAGCAACAATAGGCGATCCAGCAGCAGTAGCTAGCTATTCAGCAGCAGACTTAGGCTCTACAGTAGCAGTAGTAGGCCATGCATTAGTAGCAGATACTCATGTAGCAGTAGCTCCTAGGATTTATGCAGCATATAGTGACAGCCATTGGGGCTCCACCGACACAGCCTTCACCCTAGCTTGGTTAGGCAGCCACTACTTCGATGACTCCAGTGTTATAGCCCAGTGGGCTTTAGAGTCAGGGACAGCCACCAGCACCATTTGCCTCTCCTACAGAGTAGGTGTCCTAGTACTTTGCTTTGCCAGCACTAGCCCCGCAGTTCACACCTTTTTAGATGGGCTTCACACTGGCTTAGACGTCTTCGCTACTTGTGCCAAAGACCACCATGTCTAGGAGCCTTGGTGCTTCATTTAGTGAGTTGACAGGGATGCCTACTCCTCCATATCTACATGTCCTAGGTCCTTCTATAGTTGCACCTATTACCGGGACTATAGAGATGCTCCATTCCTCAGTGGCATCATCAGAGCCTACTATAGTCATACCAGCTCAGTCTATAGCAGCTCCAGTTCCTAATCCGACCCAGACTGCTACAGCATCACTTCTAGCTATAGAGGGTCAGACTGCTTAGAGCTCAGGGTCAGATGATGATGGCACTAAGTTTTAGCTTGCTCCTCGTACTTCAGCCCACGGCTCATCCGCTGCAGCCCCGCCGACTGACCCTTAGGTTTTGGTGTTTGACGCCAAAGGTGGAGAGGGTTTGAGTATGATAGTCTTAGGGAAGCGACTATTTAGGGGGAGCTTAGTTATTATATTAGCTTATATATTACATTCGGAGTTTTTATGTGTGATACACTATTATGCATTCATCGTGTGTTTACTTTCATGCATTGAACCACATATATGTGATAGTGATATCTACGTGATCATGATATATGACTTTTGTGCTCTCTACTTTGAATTATTTGTATGTCATCACTTGTGCTATGCTCATTTGCCTTTGCTTCCATGTTTTACTCTGATGCAAATGAACTTTATTACTTGTACTCATGCTTAATTCATATTTTTTAGTACATCATGTTGGCTTGGGTCATATAAGCTCGCCTAACCCTTTTGTTCTTATTGTCAAGAGCTTATATGATCCAAGCATGTTAAAAACCTCAACTCTTTCACATACTCAAGGTGGTATTGTCATCAATCACCAAAAAGGGGGAGATTGAAAGTATCTAGGCCCCTAGTAGGGTTTCGGTGATTAATGACAATACAAGATTACTATGACTAACGTGTGTTTTGCAGAGACAATTAAGTTAGGTCATGGTAATAGAGATCGATTGGGCAATCAAGGTGGTCATGCCCCTACGATGGAAATCATTTCGGTTTCAAAGGATGGATGACAAGGTTAAGGATGACTAGTTCTAAGTGTCGATTGGAGTTGGAGAGACACTTAGAGTAGTTTAGGACTTTGTTTTTCCTTTGGCCATACTATTACGGGGGGTATGGACGGGTAGCTTGACCTAGGTGAGTCTAGTGAGTTAGGTGTGGTGCACACTTATTAAAACTAGCACTAGGTAGCTCCAAAATAGCCCTTAGATCCAATGGAGCAAACTTCATTCATATATGATCGAGAGTTGGAAGTGAATGGAGGGTCAAATACTGACCGGACGCTGGCTCAGGGTCCGGTCAGTTCATTTGACCAAGGTGTTTGCATCTGGTTTGACCAAACGCTGAGAGGTCAAGTGATCGGACGCTGAGAGGCAGCGTCCGGTCGACTCCAGTAAGGTTCCAAAGAGGGAAAAATGTGATCGGACGTGTCCGGTCAGTGCTGACCGGATGCTGCCAGCGTCCGATCACACTGTAAACACTAGAGTTCGGGGTATACTGACCGGAGCATCCGGTCAACATGACTGGAGCGTCCGGTCACCCCGCAGAGGCACATAATGGTTTGTTTTCCAGCCCATGTTATAAATAGAGCCTCCACTCGTATGTGGGGGTACTTTTGCTCATTCCAACAGCTAAGAAACACCTTAGAGAGTGCCAAGAAGAGCAAGGTCCTAGTGAGGTGATTGAGATTTGAGAATCCCAAAGAGAGTCCTCATTAGTGAAGATCAAGAGTAGCAAAGTGTGCATCCACCTTCTCATTAGGCTTGTCATGGTCAAATGAGAGTTCATGCTTGTTACTCTTGGTGATTGCCATCACCTAGACGGCTTGGTGGTGATTGGGAGCTTGGTGATCATCTAGAGAGCTTGTGGATGACCCAACTCACATTGTGAGCGGTTGTGGGTGATTCACCGCGACGGAGTGTCGAAGAATCAACCCGTAGAGAGCACTTGATCCTTGCACAGATCAAGGGGGAGCTACACCCTTGCGCTGGTGCTCCAACGAGGACTAGTGGGGAGTGGTGACTCTCCGATACCTCGGCAAAACATCGCTGTGTTCCTCTCTCTCTCCATTTACTTTAAGCATTTACTTTGAGCAATTCAATACTTGTCTTTACATTCATAGAATTGCCATGCTAGAGTAGGATTGGAATTTAGGTTGCAAGTCTTTTGTGCTATAGAACACTTAGAAACACTTTCTAGGCACAAGGGGTTAATTAGGCTAACCATAGGACTTAATTATTGCAAAGAAATTTAGAATTAGCCCAATTCATCTCCCCTCTTTGGCATCTTGATCCTTACAGAGAAGATAGTGTGTCTACATGGAGTTCCCAAGAAAATTATGTCTGATCGGGGTACTCAATTTACATCTCATTTTTGGCAGCAAGTACATAGTTTGTTGGGAACAAAGTTGAATTGTTGTACGGCATATCACCCTCGGACAGATGGACAAACTGAGAGGACTAATCAGATTTTAGAGGACATATTGAGAGCTTGTGTGTTGTAGTACGATATAAGTTGGGATAAGAGTTTGCCTTATGCAGAGTTCTCGTATAACAACAATTATCAGAAGAGTCTCAATATGGCACCTTTCAAAGCTTTGTATGGACGAAAGTGTAGAACCCCGTTGTTTTCGAATCAAACGGGAGAAATTCAAATGTTCGGACCGGATGTTTTAAGAGACGCAGAAGAGCACATAAGGATAATTAGAGATAACTTGAGAGTGGCACAATCTCGACAGAAGAGTTATGCTGACACTCGGAGGAGAGAATTGGTTTTTAAAATAGGGGATTATGTTTACCTAAAAGTATCACCAATGAGAAGTGTGAGAAGATTTAACATGAAAGAAAAGTTAGCACCAAGGTATATTGGGCCTTTCAAGATTTTAGAGGGACATGGAGAAGTGGCCTATCAGTTGGAATTGCCTGAGAGTTTGTTAGGTGTACATGATGTGTTTCATGTGTCTCAATTAAAGAAGTGTTTGTGTGTACCTAAGGAGCAGATACCGTTAGAGAAGCTTACAGTTAAGGAAGATCTCACCTATGAGGAATTTATGGTAAAGATTTTAGAGACAGCAAAAAGGGTTACGAGGAGCCGAGTTATAAAGATGTGTAAGGTTCAGTGGAATCGGTATACACATAATGAGGCTACTTGGGAAAGAGAAGAGGATTTGAGGAAAACATACCCGCAGCTTTTTGAGTAAGCATCATATGAATCTCGAGGACAAGATTCATTTTAAGGGGGTAGAATTGTAACACCCTAAATTTTGCATGATTTTAAAATAGGAGAAAATGATTTAATTATGCATTTTATGAATATTTAAATTTAGAAAAATAAAAACTTTGTTAAAATTAAAATCAAAATAAGGTCTACATACATGTTTGTGCATTCATGTTGATGCATATTTATTTTGTGATACTTGGGTTTCATCAAAATTTGCAAAAGAATTTGAATTTGGTTGGAATTTGGATCTGAAAAAAAAAAGAATTCTTCCTTCTTCTTCTTCTAGCCTAGCTCGGCCTTGCCTTCTCCTTGCGGCCCAGTCACCCGTCGGCCAGGTTTCCCCTCCGCCGCAGCGGCCCAACACCAGTTTTCCTTCTATGTGTCTCGCTTTCCCCGTGGCCCATCCCGTAGGCCGGCCCAACAGCAGCCGCGCTCACGCCATTCCCCTCTCCCCCGCGTGTGTCGCTGACAGCCCGCCCCCACACTTTAGCGGCGCCTTCTTCCTCCCCAAGATGAGTCCGCACCGGACTCTACCGCCGTCCTACTCCGCCACCGCCACGCCTCGGTTCTTGGCGTGTGCTCCATGTATTTCCCCACCATAAACACTGGTCGCACCGTGCCGCCTCCCTATTCTGTTCTAGAACAGCAGCCGCCTTCGCTCAAGCCATGCCACCACAAAACCCTAGCGCCGCCGTCGAGCCGTCCATCTCACGGAGCGTCGCGCCGTCTTCGTTCGCTCCGCACCACGGTAAACCGCCTTGGTGAGTTTGCCCTCCCTTCCTCTATCTCCTGGTGCCCTCGGTTTGCTTCCTCGTGCTCCGTAGACCATGTTCTAAGTGCTCCGCTCATCACCGGCCATGGGCCGCCACCAGTTCGCCGTCGGTAGCCTTTCCTCGCTCCCATCTATTCTGAACTGTCCATCATCGATCCAACGGCTCAGATCACGTAATACCGATTCGGCCGGGAGATTTGCAAAAGAGCCCCCGCAAGATTCTATGTTTTAACCCGTGGTCCAAAGTGTATTCCTAAAATATGTTTTCTTCTTTTGACAACGTAGTTTCTTCGGTTAGATTCAAAATACGCTTTCAGCTATTTACAGTTTTGCCACTAAGCTTGTTTTACCCCTAAAATCTTCATTTTAACTCCGATTTGATCCATTCAAGTTCATTAGATTCGTAATTGCGTAATCTACATGTTCATACTACTGTTACGTATGTTTTCAACTTTTAAAACTTAAGGTTAGATTTAATCTATTATTAGTAAAGGAAATCTTGTTTAATTCATGACTTCTTCGATTTAGCTCTGATTTTTGTGATCTTCGCGTCTGTGTGTTCATAGCGAGATGTAGATTCATTTTACAAACTTTTTATCTTGATTTTATGCTATTGGTGTACTATTCTAATCTATAGTCATTTTTTGCTATGTATGATCGCTTCTGGATGCTTGTATGTTGCTGTGATTATCGAGTATAGACGATGAGCAATTCGTGGGTGATCAAGAGTACTACTTTGGCGAGCAGGATCAGCAGGAACACTTGTTCAAGGCAAGTATAGCATGGGATTATCCTTGTTTCCTATCAACTTTAATACATTTAGTTCATGTTGCATGTGTCATCTTGATAGGGATTCCCTAGAATTAAACGTATACCTTGTCTTCTATGGGATATGCATTGGGTAGCTTTGCTAGTGCTCAACTAAACCATGATCTTGTAACTTGACTAATAGTATATGCAATAAACATTAAAACATGACTTTTTAGCAACATAGAAATAGGGGGTTGGAGTGTTTAGCTACTTTCTAAATGCTTTAGATTCCTCTCCCTAAGGACTTATATATAAGTGATCATCCGAGACTTATAGTACAACTGTGAGGTCCACATGGCTCTGGCTTTAACTCGGTATGAGGATCTTTTCTAGCTTGTTAGAGGTTATCTTTATTGGCGTAAGAATGACTTGATGAATCGGGTATAGTGCGGCCTCTGTCTCCTTGTGTATAGGTTGCGCGTCATTGTGCCATCGGAAAGGGGGCTCTACATCTATTTGCCGGGTGAATCTAATAGCCCTAATTTGTTAGACGAACCTTTGAAAGGCTTTATAGTGAACCCTACTTGCTCACCTTGGAAGTGTTTTGGGGGTAATTAATCCGGGCATATGGGTATTACGACTCACAGTGAAAGTGTACAACCTCTGCAGAGTGTAAAACTGGTATATCAGCCGTGCTCACGGTCACGAGCGACCTTGAAACCCTTATGGAATAGATGGTCACTATTAATTATTCGTTTTTGCTATTCATTATTCCTGTTTACATTAATCATGTGTTTCAATTTGAAGTATGACAACTTGTTGCTACTCTTATGCTAAAATTGTGACAACTAAAAGCTTAATGTTGTTAAACCTGTGTAGCCTTTTAAGCCTCATGAACCCCATGTTACACTTGTTGAGTACGACATGTACTTACGCTTGTTTATTTTTATTATTTGGATAAAAATCCCGGATGGGTAACAGATGCTATGGTAATGACGACTTTCCTGAGAATTACTAGACTTGTGATCAACCCGTTGACGTTCCTGTGTTATGGAGCTTCTGCGAGAGATTTTTCTTTATACTTCCGCTACATTTATGTGAAGACTCTGTCTTATTATACGTAATGTAATAAACATTTGTGATGGTACTATCTATAATTTATCGGCTTATATGTGTGATTGATCTCTAATCGCACATAAGATTATGCATTCCATTTTATCGTTAAAATCAGGTGTGACGAACGCACGCACCCCCACGAGGCCACAACGTGCATGCGGACACCTACGAGATGCCCGGCCACTTTCTGTCGCGATCGCAACCCGAGCTATAGCTAGGTGGTGTTTGGTTGCCCCTCCTAAATTTTAGTCGTTGTCCCATCAAATGTTTGGATACATGCATGGAGTATTAAATATAGACTAATTACGAAACTAATTACATAGTTTGCGACTAATTTGCGAGATGAATCTTTTAAGCATAATTAGTCCATGATTTGACAATGTGGTGATACAGTAAACATATGCTAATGACAGATTAATTATGCTTAAAAAATTCATCTCGTGGAGTACTGACGGATTATGTAATTTGTTTTTTTATTAGTATCCGAACACCCCATACAACATCCTCCCAACACATCTCCTAAATTTTAGTCACTGGATCAAACACCATCCTAGAGAGGAGAGGACTTCTGGATGGACACGCCTACCCGGCTCCGGGGGTGAATGAAGCCACGAGCCAGGGCCTCCAAATTCCTTTTCTGCGTAGGAGCTAGCGCTGCTTGTGAAGACATGCATGCGCGACAAGTTGGCACCACTTTCATGTACTCTCTCTGTCCCAAAAGCGATGTTTTAGGAATTTTATATAGGACAGAGTAGTGTTCAACTAAAATTACTCATATATATACCCCAATTCATTGTAGGTAATCCATGCTAATTAAGAAATAAGTTGTTAATTAAAAGGAATGCATGGAGTGGAGGCATGCAAACTACAATATGAAACTGATATGGGCCCCAAGAGCTAAAACGTCATGTTTTTTGGGGGTAAAATTTGAATCCTACAACATCAGGTTTTCTAGGACGAAGGAAATCTATACATACACACCTAAAAAATAATTAGCGTCATCGTCGTGTGCGCTAATTAATCTCCTCGCATCCGCTGCATATCGCCCGCAACAGAAGGACCCGGCTTTACTTCGACACCATGTCGGACACCCCGCGCGCTCTCCTGCGTCTGGCGTCGCCGGGTCGGCTCCGATCAGCAGGGTCCGCGTCGGACGCACCTCGCCACGCAGACACCTCAACACGGTCAGCGAGGACAGGGCCTCGTGTCCTTCCGCTCGTCGGACACGACGACGTCGTGCAGTGTCAGTGAGAAGGCCAAGGTCGACGTGTTCGCGTCGCCGCTGGGGGCATGGACATCGACATGGGGGCATGGACATTGACATGGAGGCGGAGCAGAGCACGACGCAGCGGAAGATCATGGAGATGTAAATGAAGAGCATGCAGCAGTTCAGCAAATCGCTGGCGAAGATGTAGCTGCCGATCGAGCTCGGCAGCGGCGGCTGGCGGCGTCGTCTTGAAGGAAGAGACGCCTGACAACAAGGTGATCGAGCGGCAGCAGGCGAAGAAGGATGGGACAAAGTTGTTCTATGGGAGCAGACCTTTCTTCTGAACTGAACTGAGCAGAATTTGCAAGGACAAACGCAAGTATCTTGCACATTTGTTGAGTTCGACATAACATTCATCCCGTGAATTGTCCATCGTTATTGGGTCCTGCTTACCAATTGGTATTGTTTACTTAATTCGTTTGACAAAGTGAGATGGCTGGGTGAGAACCGTGCGTGAGGGTGAGAACATGGGGAGTTGGGGACTGGACCAAATTAGATGAAGATTATTATGATGATGTACTATAGAGTGCAGACAGGGTATACCATGCTCATATATGTCTTGAGCAATCTGAAAATTTATTTAGTATTATGATCAACAAGTATTCCTCTGTCAATATTATTTGCTAATTAAGACAAAAGTTAACATGCAATTTCAGATTTGAGACAGTCACTATAGACAACCACATTCCAGTTTGGTCACAAATATTAGACGATTAACCATAACAGTACCTTAAGATTCAACATGATTGTTATTCTTTAAGATTGAACATAATTATCTCAAAATTATATTTCTCACAGTTACATATTTAGATTATCCTGAGTCTTTATTATATTATTATTACAACAACAAAAAATCAAATATCTAGGTCTACCCGCCACGAAAAAGAGGCCTGACATCACTATCCCTGCACTGAAATTTGAATTATCGTGGTATTATTTTTTTCCGTTGCAACAAACATGCATGATTAAATTTAAAAATATTAGAATTTGATAATAACTAATGAAAAAAGACTCAACAAATTTGAAAATAGTTAAGGGTTTCTAATACAAAACTATTTATTAATTTTGATTGTTTTCAGCAAATCTGTCATCGTAGGCATGAACAAACATTCATAGCCCCCATGCAACCCACGGGCATATATCTAGTATTACATATACGAGCGATACTGGCAAGCCCTAAAGTTTAAATATTACAAAGAACAAAAGCAACTAATTTGATCCATCAAACCCATGCTAAGCTTGGAGCCATGGGCTAGTAATTTTAAGAGACCTAATTGTTGCAATTACTATTTGTATGTTTTTTTTTCATCCCGTTCATAGTTTTTCCATTCTGAATCACATTTCGATGTGTTTGTCATTTGTTTATTAGTTGAAATCTTTAAACCGAGGAATGTGTTCATGGATATCGTTATACTCATCTCTTCCTGCATGCATGCTTATAGATATATACGATCAAACTGAGGAACTTCTTTACCGATATCGTTATACTCATCTCTTCCTGCATGCATGCTTATGTATGTGGTCTATATTAGTTTTTCTATATCACTCATAGCAGAGGTAGGTAATTTGCATCAAGATAATTATATACAAATTTAGTGTAATTTTAGATTACTTTTAGCAAAGGTAGACTACTTCTTAGAAAACAAAATAATGCCATATAAATTGGCTATTATTATTGACGGTGATTAGTGAATCTACCAAATTAACGCTTAGATGTTTCCCTCTTTTTATAGTGTTTATGATTTTTTAGCACGTCGCAAGAGAATTAACCCACGATTGGGTACGGCATACTAAATAGGGTCACGAAGGTCGTCCTCCTGCAAAAGAAGTACCAAAAACGAAAAACCTTAGCGCACTTCTACGGGAAGCCGAAAGCCGAAAGCCCAAGGAATGCTACTCCGCCATCCGTGTCAGTCCAGTGGGCTCCGCCGAACAATCTCCCCTGTTTCGTTCAAAAACACACAATCTCCCGGGTCGCAGGCTTTCTCCATCCGACTACTTTTTGCAGTTTTGCTGCCGGTGTTCCGCCGCGGCATGGCCAAAATTCGCAGCAGATGGATGGCGGGTAACTCGCTGGTCGCCTGGTCCCCTTTCCCAAATTCGCGGCCGCTGCATACCCTGCTCTCGCTGGTGCTGGTGCGCCAGCCAGCAGCGCGGCCCCGCCGTCCCCGTGACTCGAGTGCGTCCGACAGGACAGCTCCAGTCCCGACGCGTCAGTCACGGCGCCATGCCCAAACGAAGCCAGCGCCGGCCAGCCTCACATGCACATGCACGCACTTCCTTCCGCCGCGTGAACCCAGGGCCCAGGCGGCCAGGGTCCCCGCGAACCAGAGGCGGCTTTTCACGTGCCCCCGGTCTCGCTTGGCGGTTTGGTCGGTCGCAGCGCGGCAGCGCCGATGCCGCGCTACGGCTCTAGGCTTTGGACGTTTTGGTGGCAGCCCGGTGCCTCCGGTTCGGGCGAGGCGGCCTCCTGGCTCCTGCTGTAGCTCCACTCCATTCCAGAAGAGAAAAAAAAAGGGGGAGACAGAGAGACACAAATGGGACGGACGGGAGTGCGACTCACGGTCTCACGGACCAGGTGTTCCATTCCAACCTTCCTTTCCTTCAGCAAAGTTCAAAATGTCAAAGAACAACAAGGGTTTCGTTTCTATACGATCACAGAAGCAGCAAACAGCACCGCCCACCGCGGTTTTGGGCGAATGGGCGGCGGATTTTACAACACAAGGGCGGGACACATCATTGCTAAAAAGAATCAACTCCTAACCAATCTGTTCTTGTTGCTAGTATACAACTGTAAATGGGGAATACAATGGGCAGGACATACTCTGGAATGTGCATGACTGTGTATAACTTAAACTTTAATTTACTCAACAAACACTTGGCACCTTTCTCCTGCCCCGCGGTGGCTGGCAGATCAATCCCTGCTGCTGCCTGAAAGATTCAATTCAACTCCAGTTTTCCTCGGATAAGAATGTTGAAGAACCACCAGCAGCAGGCATGGACAGTCTTCGGTAAAAAAGCTCAGAGATGTCACAGCCTCACCATGGACACACAGAAGAAATGCCTGGGATCTGTGTTTCTATCTACAGGAAAGAATTCCAAAAAAATCAGGCATAATTCGCCTGCGACAGAACTTTGAGTGACGGCCTCTTCATCTTTAGTTGCAGTCCAGACCACACTCCTCCAGAAGAGGACCATCGCTCTTGGCGAGGAACGGGTCGATGCGGACCCACAGGAGCGAGAAGATCGAGGCCAGCAGGATGGACCAGACGATCACGATCGTCGGCGTCCGGTTCTGCCTTCCCACCAGACCCTTGAGGAACGGGTACAGATGGATGATCACCCAGAACGCGAAGAAGAGCTTCCCGAAGAGAGGACCCCATGACTCGTACCCGTTGTTGATGGCGTTCGAGACTCCAGCCACAACCCCGATGAAGTTCAGCAGGAGAAGAGTGGTGGGAGGTATCAACAGGGTGGTCCATTTGAATGTGTACAGCTCTGAGAACTCCTCGTCGTCCCCGGCCTTTGATGTGACGGTGAAGCTCGTGTCTATACCGGCAAGGACCTTGAGAAGACCTTGGAACACAGCGAAGAGATGTGCAGAAACACCTCCAATGACCCAGAACTGCTCGTTTCTCCACCAGTCATCGATGGCCACACCACTCCATCTCATTTCAAGGATGCCAGTGACAGCGATGCAGATGAAAAGTGCCATGAACCAGATACTGGCAACATTGGTAAGCTGCAATTTGAAGCAAAGTTGACGGTAAGATTCAAGAATCAAACCAGTTTTTTTTCTCTTTATTTTTAATAAGGATAATATATATTTACCTCTGGTGTGATAAATTTTCCCGTGAGCAGGCAGATGGCAGGCAAGGTACAGTAAGCCAAGAGAGGAATGGATGTCCAGGGATATACAATAGAGTTGATATAAGAAAACCTTTCCAAAAATTTTAGCCCGCCACCATATCCGTACCAAAGTGGGCAGTGCTTGCTGAAGAAAATTTCAACAGATCCAAGAGCCCAACGAAGGACCTGGTGAAGACGATCAGAAAGATTCAGAGGTGCAGAACCTTTGAATGCAGGCCGCTTCGGGATGCAGTAAATAGACCGCCAACCATGGCAGTGCATCTTAAATCCAGTCAAGATATCCTCTGTAATTGATCCATAAATCCAGCCAATCTGCAAGAAACAATGATCTACTTAGTACCATATATCTTTAGTAGAGTAGTCAAAAGTCTTTGAATCAGGTTATATGGTATATAGACCTCTTTTCCCCAGTCAGTCTTGTCTTCATAGCCACAGCTGATAACATGTATAGCTTCCTTTAGAAGAGAAGCTGGACTTGCACTCTTCAGGGTCCCACCGTTCTCAAGAAGTGTTGATGCAACAAAAACAGAAGACTGCCCAAATTTCTTTTCTAGTTTCTGTTGATTAACAATTCCAGCCTTCTCAATGTAAGCACCTGGAGAACAGTGAAATGTTATTCACAAGTGTCAAATAGAAACAGAAATGCTTTCATCCATTTACACAACAGGTAGTGAAGTGAACATGAAATGGTTGAACAGAAGAACTGTCCTGATTTTTTTAACTTTAACAGTGCTGTTGTAAGCTATGTTTGAAAGGTTGACAATACCTGGAGCAGCTTCCTCAATTTCACCCAAAGCATATGCAGGAGAAGGGTTTTCTGCTTTCTTGAAAAATAATCTTTTCTTCTTCTCTGTCTTTGGTTTTGTAGTCTTCTTTTTATTCTTGTTCCTGCTGCAGCAGCAAGAGAGGCACCACTTGGGCCAGCAGTTGCAAGTTCTTGATGGTGGCTTCTTTGTTTTAGGAGCATCATAACCATACAGTGCCTGCCGTCTGAAAACACATCCAGTACCCACATAGATGGGTCCTTGAATACCGTCCAGACCTTTCATGTTGATCTGTATCAGGCAAGTGTTAGAAAAACCTATGTGACATGGACAACAAAATGAAGAGCTTAAGGTGTTGGAACAGGGAAGCTGATTCTTACATCAAAAAAGACGACATTCCTGTTAGCGTATCGATCATGACGGTCAATACTATCAAACCTCTGAGGGAACTGGACATAGCACACTTTCTTCCCCACCAAAGGATCCATCATGAAACACATAGCCTCTTTTATGGCCTTGCTATTGTTGATGTAGTGATCACAGTCCAAGTTCAATAGGTATGGAGCATTTGACAAGACAGCAGAGACGCGGACCTGTCAATTATGAACACAAAAGAAAAACAAAGCATCAATCAAGAACTGCCATTAGGTTACAAGAAGAATGATAAAAGACATCAAGTGCAGAGATTTTACCAGTGCATTCATGGCACCAGCCTTCTTGTGATGGTTATAACCTGGCCTCTTTTCTCTCGAGACATAAACAAGGCGAGGCAACTCATTTCCCTCCACATCACGACCACCACTTTGGCCAAGGAATACCTGTTGACGCAGAAATTTGAGCATTTTGACGTTAAGTCGAACAAACTTTCAGTTCGAAGAAAACAAAGAGAGAAGTAGGACAATGGCAACGATAACTGTACTAGCATGTATTATAACACCAAGGACAATAAACACCTACCTGAATCATTCCAGGATGATCGCGTACGTTGTTTCCAGGCCAGGGGCTTCCATCTTGCATTGTCCATCCTTCCTCAGGAACCTTTTGGGCTTTTGCAACCAAGGCATTGATCCTTACCTTGAATTCCTCGTATTCTCTCTGAATGAAAAACAAAGCCATGTAACTAGCCAGTTCATACAAGTTAGGAAATTGCACAGAAAAGCATAACACAGGATAAACATTGTACCTTCATCGCCCTCCTCTCCCTAACAAATGAAGCGGCAACCTTGTCTTTCAGGTAGTCTATCTTCTGTTGGAAGTACCACTCAGGAGCACGAGGCTCAATATTAAACTTTTTGCAGAAAGGAACCCATTTCTTTGCAAATTCAGATGTTTCAGACAATGCTTCAAATGTAAGCATTGCAGCACCATCATCAGAAACATAGCAGGAGACCTTCTCAACCGATAATCCACGGAAAGGATGGAAAGGACAGTGTTCGCTGTGACCAAGGGAGGTTCCTTAGAGGGATCAACCGTACTGACAAAGAAGTCAATCGGAGCAAGCTGAGAGGGTTGACCTTCCTTGTCGAACCTGGTCAGAGAAACAATGAACTTCTTAGCTTTGGAATTTTAGAAAGAAAATAGGGCAAATATTTATTCCATTCATCATGCAATGATGCAACTAACCTTAGCGACAAACGGTCCAGGTAAGTCTCTCTCTCAATTGGAAGCCACTTTGGGAACTGATCAAGAATCCAGGACATGGCAAACCAGATTTCACAGATAACAGATATGAGCCATAATGCAAACGCGTCTTTCGCCGGATGCATCACACGGTAGTGGAAGAAGAAACCCAAAACCACCAACCGGATAACAATAATCATCCTGTAGGGATTGATTCGGCTTGATGGTATTGGGACTTTTCTGGACAATGGCTGCCGAGCTTCATCCATTCTGCACAAGAAATTTACAGAACATTTTAGAACCACATACTAGTAATACTCTACGAAAAGAAACGGCATAAGTTGGCCTTATCAAATACTACTTTGCAGATGACTTAAAAGATAAAGATAAGATCTTAAAATGCAATGCAAAATTATCTACACCACTATGTAGGTTTCTATGAATATACAGGCAACGACCATGATGAAAAAATTAAGATGAAATGAAGCAACAAATACACCACATACAAAAATTCCATATAGGTGATGTATCATCTTAGTCTACAAATTCAGAATTGCATAAACAGTTGAGCTTGTATTCTGGTTTCTCTCCAACTCATATAGTTGTGCAGCATCTAGCAATGTAGCAAGTAATAACAAAGCTACAAACATACCTGCAGAATTTTAGATATACTGTGATTAAATACCATAACCCTGTACTGCCTAATGAAATTGGATGTCACTTTTATGTGTGCCTAGCTGGAGATTAGCAGCTTAATAAAAGTGTACATCGCACTCTTGGGCCTTGTTTAGATGGCCTCCAAATTCCAAGTTTTTTCACTCTCTCTCCATCACATCAATTTTTGGACGCATGCATGGAGCATTAAATGTAGGTAAAAAAAATAACTAATTGCACAGTTTGGTTATAAATCACGAGACGAATCTTTTGAGCCTAGTTCGTCCATGATCGGACAAAGTTTGTTAAATACAAACGAAATGTGCTACAGTGTCCAGATTGCAAAAATTTGCAATCTAAACAAGGCCTTGTAGCTCATTAGATATCTACTAGTGCAAGCAGCTGGCATCAGGTAACTTCAGTAAGCATACAGACTGTAGCGCACCGTCAGCACTCAGCACCCAAAGGAAAGTAATCAAAGCAGCTAGTGGTAGGAACAACTAAGGCCATACAGTGGCAGATCTGCATCGTCGCCATCCCAATCGCCGCCACCCTCGCTCCTGACATGCTGCAGGCGCTCCTGCTTCTGCTTCCAGCCCTCCATCTCTCCTTCCAGGCCACGCTGCCGTAGCCGTAGGCGGCCAGATCCCTTGGACGGGTCCATGGATCTCGGTTGCACTGCGGGAGCACCAAGACGGTCATCAGCACACGGGTAGACATTATGGCATTGGCATTGGCAGATTCCGACATCAAACAGCGTCAATCACGCACCTGGGAGGTTGGGATCTGCGAAGGGGAGCGGGTGGATCCTCTTGCCCCCGCCGCCGCCCATGTAGGACGGCACGAGCGCGTGCTGCTCCGGCGGGATGTCATCAACCTACAGTACAGACGCAGTCAGTGAGCATTTCAGTCACGATCGAGTTCAATCTCAACCGAAAGCAAGCAGCAGAGGAAGAGGAGAGGAGCAGGAGTGTACCATCTGGCCGTTGGTGAGGAGCGGCACATTGGGCAC
>NW_027096527.1:0-3807 GCF_019320115.1 Miscanthus floridulus | reverse complement strand
TGTCGCGACGGGGTTCGCGGCGGCCGCCGCCGCGCTGGTGCGGAACGTCACGGCCGCCGCGCCGGGCGCCAAGGACTACTACTACGCGGCGTCGGCGTCCGGGCGCGCGCCGCCGGCGTACGCCGCGGCGCAGTGCTGGAGATCGCTCAACGCCAGCGCGTGCGCCGCGTGCGTGGCCAGCGCGCGCGACCGGGTCCTCCGCGAGTGCCTCCCCGCCGCGCCCGAGGGGTACGGCCTCAACGCCGGCTGCGTCGTCAGGTACTCCACGCGGCCGTTCTACCTGCCGGCCAACGCCGCCGCTGGCGGCGGCGGGTCGTCCGGTGAGTACATTTTCCACCTCGTACCGCCCTTTGAATCTCCCCACTTCGTTACAGAGGAAAAAAAGGTCATCTGTTAGACTTTCTTGTCTGTTCTTGTTTTGGTCCAAAAAGTTTCACGCACGGGGACGATCAGAGAAGCGTGCCGTGTCTGAACTTTTGCGATAGCAACTCCAACTTCTACTCGTATCATGCAAATGCAAAAGATCCAGAGGGCTAAACTGCAAAATGAGGAGACAAATTCTAACAGATTTGTGGGTTTTCTTCATGGCAGGGCGGCGCATTGCTGTGATCGTGGTCGCTTCGGTCTTCTCGGCAGTGGCGGTGATGGGCATAGTGTTCATCTGGACAAGAAGGAGGTCCAGAGCAAGAGATGATCTCCTCCATGACGGTATGCAGCATTGCAATGCAAACCTGAAACCCCTCCGGTGACAAGTCTTTGACGCCGTGCGTGATGATGTGCGTGCGACAGACATGGACGGGTCCGGCGAGATGATCCGCGCCATCGCGGCGTCGCAGCTGGGCTTCAAGTACGGGGAGCTGCGCGCGGCGACGGACGAGTTCAGCCAGACGAACAAGCTCGGGCAGGGCGGGTACGGGTCCGTGTACAGGGGCGTGCTGTCGGACGGGCGGGAGGTGGCGGTGAAGCGGCTCTTCTTCCACACGCGGCAGTGGGCGGAGCAGTTCTTCAACGAGGTGAAGCTGGTGAGCCAGGTGCAGCACAAGAACCTGGTCAAGCTGCTCGGCTGCAGCGTCGACGGCCCCGAGAGCCTCCTCGTCTACGAGTACCTCTGCAACACCAGCCTCGACCACTCCCTCTTTGGTAGGTGTATAGCTACTCAATTGGTGACACAACACGCATGCAGATGCAATTTGGATGGATTCTGAGTTTCTGACTGACATTTCTTCGATGCATGCGATTGCAATGCAGACGCGTTCAAGAAGACCGCGCTGGACTGGGAGAGGAGGTTCGAGATCGTGCTGGGCACGGCGGAGGGGCTCTCGTACCTGCACAGCGCTTCGGAGGTCCGGATCATACACCGGGACATCAAGGCCAGCAACATCCTGCTGGACGAGAGGTTCAGGCCAAAGATCGCCGATTTCGGCCTCGCCAGGAACTTCATGGAGGATCAGAGCCATCTCAGCACCGGCCTCGCCGGAACCTTGTGAGTCCTATCCAACCAAGATTCATCATAAAAGCATATCAAATCTTCATTTCCCGACTGAAGATGAAATACAACGAACTCTTCCTCATTAATCTGTTCCAATTTCTTGCACAGTGGATACATGGCTCCAGAGTACATCGTCCACGGGCAGCTCACCGAGAAGGCCGACATCTACAGTTACGGCGTGCTGGTCCTCGAGATCATCACCGGCCGTAAGAGCCACAACTCGGTGGCGTCATCGGCAGAAGGCCTTTCACTCATGGCACTGGTATAGTACATCCATTCCACATCACACCTATTTTCAGACAGGCACTTGTTGCAGACACTATAGCATTTCAGGAAAAAAAAAATCTGATAGAGGTATGTTTTTTCTTCAGATATGGAGGCACTACAACGCCGGCACCCTGATGGAGATGCTGGACCCGAACCTCCGCGAGCAGTGCACGGAGGAGGACGCGCTCCGGGTGTTCCACGTGGGCCTACTCTGTGCCCAGGCGTCCCCGAACCTCCGGCCGCCGATGTGGAAGGTGGTGGAGATGCTGAGTGGCAGGGATCACAAGGTGGTGCTTCCCCGGCCGACCCAGCCGCCGTTCATCAACGTCAAGGGGTCGAAGAACGCCAAGAGCGACGACAGCTCCGGGTCGGCGTCGCTCCTGTCCAACTCCGACAAGTCGCCCTTCTCGCTGAACCAGCTGTCAGTCAGTGGGGTTCAGGCCAGGTAAAAGGTGTGGACGTGTGGTGTCTAGTGTGGATGGCGTTGTGTTTGTAATTAAGCCCATGTTTAGTTGCCAGGGTACCC
This sequence comes from Miscanthus floridulus, assembly GCF_019320115.1. Classification (NCBI taxonomy): domain Eukaryota; kingdom Viridiplantae; phylum Streptophyta; class Magnoliopsida; order Poales; family Poaceae; genus Miscanthus; species Miscanthus floridulus. The sequence goes on along the minus strand of NW_027096527.1, from coordinate 1,525 downwards.
ATCACATCAAATCTTACGATACGTGCATGGAGCATTAAATGTAGGCGAAAAAAAAACTAATTACACAGTCTGGTTGGAAATCGCGAGACGAACGTTTTGAGCCTAATTAGACCATGATTGAACATTAATTGCCAAATAAAAACGAAAGTGCTACAGTAACCCAAAATCCAAAATTCGCCCAACTAAACACCCTCTAACATTTTTGAAATTGTAGAAGTAGAGGATAGGGTTTGACTTTGATTTTCTGGCCATGGGTGTTTTGTTGATCTGGTGACGTGCTTTGATGGCTATGTGTAAGTCTTCGGAAGAAAGATTCCTGTTTTGTAAGTAAAACATCCAGAAAAATGTTGATCAGCGACCTTTAGTTTTCAGCAAACATTCAGAGCAGTACAGCTAGTCTTGTGGAACATTGTTGCGAGGAATTTTCTCCTGTTATGTAGTATAATTATTTTTTTAGGAAATATGTAGTACAACTGTGACCAACTGAAAGAAACTAATCTATTTCCAGGTATAAACGTGGATGTTTAGTACTCCAAAAAGGTGTAGTACAATTTGCAAATGAGGCATTTTTTTATTTTAAAAAAAGCATCACTTTTGGCATGTACCATTCACAGGGATTCAGATGTATCACCTAATAACAGAATAGACAGTTCCCAGACTTCTCCATCATAGATGAAAAAAGTCACAAGAATCCACATACAGATTGGAGCATAAATGCCATCATCTCATGAATACATAAACCAAGTGAAAACCAGACAAATCATGCTGCTACAACGCAAATTAAAACCAATTAGCCGCCGCAGTTTCCGTGAGAAGCTGGAGCAGTAATGAACCCCGGTTTCGGTTTGGGAAAGTCAAGCACACAGATAAGTTGAGAGAATTGGTACTACTTGGGAGCTAGAATTGGTCCAGATGGACGGGCAATTTGAGTTGAGAGCTGAAACAGCTGTTACTCTCATGGTCAGTTCAGACAGAGATTCAGATTTCAGAGGTTCTGGTGCTGGTGCTGCCTGGAATGCTGAGCTTTCTGTCTGTGCGATCCGGTCAGGTCGTTGTCGAGTTGTTTATGCAAGTTTGTCAAGATTTGCTGCTGAGGAGAGTGATGAATGGGCCAGCAGCCAAATGGCTTGGCTAGTGAAGCGATAGAACATTGATGAGGAAGCTAGGTAGCTGACTAGCTGTTAAGTGTTCGCCGCCGCCCAAGACGGAGACGGTTCAACAACTCGCATCAGCCCTGGTTTAGTTCCACCTAAATTTCTAAAAAGTTGCTACAATACCTATCACATCGAATGTTTACGGCCCGTGCATAGAGCATTAAATGTAGACGAAAAGAAAAACTAATTGCACAGTTTGGTGGGAAATTACGAGACAAACGTTTTGATCCTAATTAGTTCATGTTTGAACACTATTTACCAAATAAAAACGAATATGCTACAGTAACCTAAAATCCAAATTTCTCGGACTAAACAAGGGCTCAGTGTTCGTTGAAACTGAATACAGGACGCAACGTGTAGGCCTAAGCAAA